>NW_026851530.1:0-92621 GCF_026571515.1 Ruditapes philippinarum
GCATGTGTTTCTTCGTGTCGTCTGCAGGTTTACACTCAATGAATGATTCCATCGGCTGCTGTACCTTCCTTGATTTGGTGGCGTTCTGTTTCTGCACAGTCTATTGCCAAAAGAAAACATCAATAACAAATTTTAGAAAAAAAGAGAAGAAAATTCCAAAATAATAATATAAAGAAAGAAACGTTCTCGTTCAAATTATTTATATATGTATTTTGTTTTCATGCCAAATAAGTGTATTAAAGGTCATTTCTAATAGCGTTATATGGAATATTTTGGCTATTCTCATTTCGACAAATTACATTCTTATATTTTTTATGCAATGAATCAATGAATAAGACTAAACTTAATGCAGATGATTTAATTTCTAGCTGACAGGGAGCTTGGATATTGCTAACAAATTGTTCATTTATAAATAATTATCCGACATTGCATTAAACAAAGTACTTAAATATTTAAACAACCGAAGCAATATAAACAATGTGTATTGAAATGTTTCATAAAGTTTATAAGATTCGACAAAAATCATATCGTTCAAACTTACCTTTATCTTATTCTTCTTCATCGCCTTTTTAGTGGTCACCTCGTCGTCACTCTTCGTTATTCTAACATTGGCATCTTTACATTTATCTCCGACATTTGCTGGCCTGGCTAAAAACATGTCTGCTATTCTATGAAGCCTTTCTTGTTCTGTTTCTTGCCTTTTAGCTGTATCCTTCTCAAGATTTTCGTCAGTTGGGTGAATTGTAGCGTATTCGATGTCAATTAATTCTAGATCTTGTGTGTCACTCATAGCTTTAGACTGTAAACAGTAGACTGCATCTTTAGGTTGATCCACACTTTCTTCTTTTATCTTCATTTTACGTTGATATTCAATACTCTCTTTGCTGTAAAGCGGTCTTGCTAAAAACATATCCGCTATACGTTCAAGTCTTTCCTTCTCTGTTTCTTGCCTTTTAGGGTTATCCTTCTTAAGATTTTCGTCAATTGGGTGTATTGCAGCGTATTCTATGCCAATTACTTCTACATCTTGTTTATCACGTTCATCTTTAGATTGTAAACAATTGCGTGTAAGTTGATCTGCACTTTCGTCTTTTATCTTCATTTTACGTTGATATTCAATACTCTCTTTGCTGTAAAGCGGTCTTGCTAAAAACATATCCGCTATACGTTCAAGTCTTTCCTTCTCTGTTTCATGTCTTTTCGCGTTATCCTTCTTAAGATTTTCGTCAGTTGGGTGTACTGCAGCGTATCCGATGTCAATTACTTCTAGATCTTGTTGATCACTCTCAGCTTTACTTTCGTCTTTTCTTTTCATTTTACTTTGATATTCAATACTCTCTTTGCTGTAAAGCGGTCTTGCTAAGAACATATCCGCTATACGTTCAAGTCTTTCCTTCTCCGTTTCTTGTCTTTGCGTAATATCTTTTCTGAAATTGTCGTCTGCATTTTCTGCCAATGGATGTATCTCTGCGTATTCTATGTCAACCAGTACTAGATCTTGATGATCTTTTTCAGCCATTTTAGGCTGTGAAGAGCTTGTTGCCAACCGTCAATGTTTGGTTAGCGCCGCTCTATGATTGCCGTCACTATGTGACGTCTTGACGTTCATCCTTCTGTGACGTTATTAATTACGTCATGAACTTTGGTTGGTTAAAGTTTGTTTAATTATTATCACGTACCATTTTAAGGCCCCACCGAGGTGAAAATGTTTTTAAAAAAAAATCGATTTTTTAAAAGATCTGGTGAAGAACTTATATTCAATGGAAAAAATCTGCAGAGGATAATATAACAATATTCTCAAAGTTAAATTGAAAATCGATTGATTATTTTGGTGCAATTCTAAGCCTGATTTTAGTGAAAAGCGTTGTAACGCTTTAATTTTTTTAGTGTCAAATTGCACAATAAAAAATAATACACTGGAAAAACTGGGTTTTGCAAACGTTATTTGTTAAAATATTTGCAGTCCAAGCATGTAAAAATCTCAGTGGAGTCCCTTTAAATACTTGTTTTGAAAATATCTAACATGTTCTCTAATACAAATTGAAACAAAATAAATGCCATCAGTTGAATTTATGAAAATACTTGGCACTACGTTTCTGCAAATATCCACATAAAAAGCGACATTCTTTACACAAGTACTTCTATATAAATTTTAAGGTTGAACTGCAACGTCTTCTTAAAAATTTTACCATATCGTTAGATACATTATTGATGACGCGATTTAACCCATTACTTCATGAGCATTTTGTGAAAAATGGCTGTTTTCATTGAAAAGTCTCCCGTTACAAGTTCAAACTTTTATAATTCTATAAAAACTGCTTTAATACTAATCAAACTTAGCACAAATGTTGACTGGACCATTGCCCTTGCAACAACATGCTCAGGCTTAAATTTTCTGTTACCATGGCAACGAGGGGACATCTCAAAATTGCCAAAAATCACTATTCTGCGTTGATTTTTTTCCATCAAAATTGATTTCAAAGTGCTGCAACTTCTCAATGGATTCAGATGGAGTCAAATGCTTTTCAGCGTTGGTTACACCTTACCTTATAATCAATCTGGGGTCATTTTAGCCTCTCACAAGTCCAAAATTTTCTTGGCGATGAGGGGGACTGTCGCCCCTCTTCAAACCCCCAAACAGAAGGGGGCACATCCCCCTTCTGGCAACCCCCTGATGTATCTTTTGGTCACTTTTTTTTAACAATATTTCTCAAACAAAACAAGTGTTGAGGGCCTAGATAAGACAATTTTTCACCATTTGAGACAACAAAAAGGGAGGTGGGGTGAAAAAGACGTTAAAAGGCGTTTATATCGCGTAATGGGTTAAAAATAGAATACAAAATGCACAATTGAACACCGCTGTCTTTAAGATGACCCGTTTACTTCTTAGTATGATGGTCTAAGGGACATTTTTAATGATTTTAATACGTGCTTGTGCTTCGGAAGCGCTAATGTGTGTTACTGAATAAAAATCTGAGGGATAGTTACCAATAGAATAACAGCCCTACTAGTGTACACCCAATACTTAAAAAGTCTGAATATGTACTGGGATATTTGTAATCCATCACTCCTGAAGCATGCTATAAAGGTGTTCCCGAGTCAGAAACGATGCAGCATCTCGTAGGTAGCCAGGAACACTTTCATATCATAGGCAACTTTTGTAGAGGTTAACTAATAAGTATTTTTTATGGAGGTTCACCAGGTAATGATACATGTCAAATATCTAAGCTTTACGCATTGAAGAGAAAATATCAATGCATTTCAATGTAACTTTATATAAACTAAATGGCTGTATGGTGTGAAACCAAGTTTGACACAAGAGGCATGATTTATATACATTTTGTAGAGGATCACAAGGTGACGACATGCTACATGCCAAATATCTGTGCATTGTATTAACTACTAATATTTTGAAAAGATTACATTTTACAGTATTTTTAGCTTCAGAAACCTATAAACAAATTAGGCTATTATATAACTTTTGTAGAGGACCACCTGAGCATCATTCTTGTGAAGTTTGGTCAAAACCCACCAGATGGGTTTTTTTATCAATATTGTGGTTTATGGCAGACGACGGACAACTTCCGATCACAGAAGCTCACCTCTGAGCACTTTGTGCCCAGGTGAGCTAAAAAAAATAACAAACAACGAATTAACTTTAGTTTAAATTCATATTCACTTATTTAGCGATATAATAAAATTCATTAAATATAAACAGTTATCAATTTAACTAAAAGATATTATACTAACAAAATAAAAACTATATAATTTATGTATTATTTCCACCAAGTATATTCAATTTTGTTACAAGTTAATACCTTTATGACATGTATCCCCTAAAGCAGCATGCCAACAAATTCATGCCATATTTTATATAATTTTCAATACAATACATCTCCCTTGCTGTAACCTAAGTGAGGGGCAAGTGGTTAGCCCTTAACAAAAAAAGAAACTGGAAACAAATACAGTGAATAAAATTGTTCAGTCATTCACATCATGTGCAAAATATGGAGATTTCATTTTGGATACTTAAATTTCTGAAATTTTCAATAACAATTAAAATTTGATTTTTTTGAAAATAAATTTTTCATTTTTGTTTTTGTCAAAACATCTGTAGGCATGCAGTTTTATTAGTATGGCTTACTTACAACATAAATATAGTTATGAGTATTGTAAAGTTGCACAAAAAATATCTGGTTTCATTTCTTGTCTGACCAGGCCATGTACTGTACTGTTGGTCTCTCAATTTTTTGTAAAGGGTAAAGATTGTATGGAATTCAGGGGAAAATATGTGAATTTATTTTTTTAACAAGTCTTAATTAAAATAATTTAAGATTCCATTATTCTATAGCAAAATGACTTTTAAAACAACAAAATAAGTATTTGAATAAATTGAACAAGTGTTACATCTAAATACATGTAGCTGCCTTTCTAAACATTTGTCTTTACTGATATAAAACTTCTCTTTTCTCGAATTACAATAAAAGGGATGAAGTTTCCTTGTGGTTAATTAACCTTTAGTCTTACATATTTTTTAGCTCATTATTTTACCATTATAGTAAATAAAGAAGTTTGTAAAGTAAACAATTATCCAAAATTCTTCATATTTAAATACACATGTATACTCAAACAATGTTCAAAATTCTTTAAAATTGTAAAGTACATTTTGTATATTTGAGCCGCGTCATGACAAAACCAACATACTGCATTTGCAACCATCATGGATCCAGACCAGCCTGCGCATCCGCGCAGTCTGATCAGGATCCATGCTGTTCGCTTACAAACCCTATAACAAGTAGAGAAACTGATAGCGAACAGCATGGATCCTGATCAGACTGCGCGGATGCGCAGGCTGGTCTGGATCCATGCTGGTCGCAAACCCATTATGTTGGTGGTGACACGGCTCATTTTAAAAGCACCTTAAACATTAATGTATCCAGTCACCTTACAAAACAAATCAAACATTTTAACAAAGAAATACCACATACTAACAATAATGTAAACAGTATAGATTATAACATTAACATTATAATATCAATAAAAAGTTCCGCACAATGTAACCTATAACCTTAAAAGCAGTCTTCAGCTTTTTATTTTTTATTGGAAAAAAAATAAATAATTCTGTGGGTTTTTTTAAACTAAGTATTTCAATAATTTTATCTTGGAAATGTGCATTATTTCAGTGTTAAGTCTTCTCTAAAACAGCGTCCCGAGTGCTATTGATAATGTTTCTGTGACATTCGTTTCTAAAAATAGAAATCTAAAAATAAGAAATCTTGTCCGCCTTACTAATCTACATAGACAGAACAGTCCGGAAGATTAGAGGTATAGAGGGGTCTCTTTATTGTTTATATATTTTATCGATGGCAAATTTTATTTTCCACTTGAATTTCTTTTGATTTGACAATAATATGTAACAATTCTATCTAAAAATAACATATTTAACCTTTAGAAAAGCTGAAGGCCGCTCTAAATTTCATTTTAACATGATCAAATATTTCAACAAAACAAAATAAATGTTAAAATCATTCAATATTACCTTTAACCATTAACCTGCTGAAATTGTGCAATGTTTCTGTCCAGCTTTGAATGTGGAACAGTCCATTCAAACATTAAAGGGACTCCACTTAGATTTTTTTTTACATAACAGGACTGGAAATAATTTTTCAAAGTAAATCTTTTATTTGATGTAGGTCTAGACCAATAACTTAAGTGCAAATTTTCAGATCATTGCTCACTCGGTTTTTTCCAGCAAATAATAAAAAAAATAATATTCTAAATGTGAAAAAAGACCAAAAGTTGCAATGCTTTTCACTCAAATCGGGCTAAAAATAGCACAAAATATGACTTTCAACATATTTTTGAGTATATTTCTTAATTATCATTTGCACATCTTTCTGTTTTAAGTGTTCATGCTAGGATATGTAATTCAAATTTTATATTGTTAGGCTTTTGGACCTCAGTGGAGTTCCTTTAAGAGATTGCAATATTAAGCTATACAAAGTTACCAAAAGTTTAAAGCCTGGTCAAGTCTGCACAGAAGTGCAGGCATGCCTGGCTCTATACTGGTGATAGGTTGATCACTTTCTATTCAAACAGGTTAAGGGCAGAAGGGTGTACAGATCTAACTAGTGAGATTTACTATATAAAATTAATAAACTGTACAAACATCTTGTTTTAATATTCTTATGGTCATATCTGGAGAAATTTTAAACATGAAAAGGTCTTTGTTATTTAATACACATGGATTTTTTAAAATGAAAACATAATGTTCAACTGCTATTTAAGTTAAGTTTAACCATGATTTTGCACATGCAATATGCGCTTTATTGGCAATAAACAAACATCATTCTTTCCAGTTACTTACTTTGGTGCAATATTAATCAAGATAACAAAAATTCTATCCATTATCCACAGACATAAAATGGCTTACATTTACTAATTACTGGCAGCCCAACACTGGCTTATATATACCAATTACTATCAGCCCAATACTGGCTTATATTTACCAATTACTATCAGCCCAATACAGGCTTATATCTACCAATTACTGGCAGCCCAATACTGGCTTATATCTACCAATTACTGGCAGCCCAATACTGGCTTATATATCTACCAATTACTGGTAGGCCAATACTGGCTTACATCAACCAATAACAGACAGCCCAATACTATCTTACATTTACCAACTACAGACACCCAATACAGGCTTATATTTACTAAATACAGGTAACCCAATACTGACTTATATTTATTTACTACAGGCAACCCAATACTGGCTTATATCTACCAATTACGAGCAAATAATTCTTGCTTATATTTACCAATTACAGACAACCCAATGTAGACTTACATGTAATTATTACTGGCAGCCCAATACTTGCTTTTATCTTCCTGTACAATTTTCACAGAGCCCAATACAGGCTTATAATATCAACCAATTGCATATTGCCTAATACAAGCATATATCCATAAATCTTTTCAAAATTAATCAAACTTTGACATAATTTCTGTAAGAATTAAAGATGTGAACATAAGCCCAGCATAGTAATTCTTAATGTACAGGCATGAATATTCTTCCAGTGAGCAAGATGATCAATGATGGCAACTCATATCTATTAAAGTTAAAAGTCTTGAACAGTAATCAGCAATCCCACAAATAAATAGATATTCCACCACGTTGTCATATATGTTCTGCTGTAAAGTACTGTCTCATATTTCATTTAACTTACTTCTGTTTACATCAAATTTATTTTCCTGTTTCTATGACTGTGTCTGAAATAAAAAGACAAGAAAAAGATGAAACGGATACATGGTATGAAAAGCATATATCAGATGTATCACACACACGTAACTATCCTCATTGCTTCGTAGAAAAAAATCAAGGCTTATGCTGAAATTTTCTTTGTTCATTAATGGGAATACTTCATTAAAAAAGATCTTCACATGTTTATCTTATTTTATTACTATGATTTCAATTTTTTTTTTTTGCATTACCTCTGCAGTTAATCAACCTAAGCAGTTGGCCCAACCTGACATAATAAAAGGTCCAAAAAGAGGAATTGCTTTACGCTTTTCAATTATTAGCTTCGATGTCCTTTAATTTTAAGATTTTAAGTAAAATAGAAAATCTAGAAAAACAAATCCATTTAAAGATACTGGAGTCTGCAGTATCCATCTACTTTAAAGGTCACTCAATCTTTGTTTCTAGTTAGCAACTAATTTCTGACAAATACCTGATTCCTTTATAAATGTATGTACATTCATTTACCTATGTCAGTGTTTTGCAGTTGAATTTGCTGTGTTGGCTTTTGGTGGAACAACTCGTTTTTTCTTTACCACAACCGCTGGACTACATTCATCAGTACTCTTAGGGCTACTGGAAATAATCAAGAGACAATCTGTAAATAATACAGCTATTAACAGTTTCCAAAATAGTAAAAGCTATCAATAGTTTTAATGAGAGAACATATATCAACTGCTTCCAAGATAATTTATCAACTGCTTCCAAGATAATTTATCAACTGCTTCCAAGATAATATATCAACTGTTTCCAAGATAATTTATTAACTGTTTCCAAGATAATTTATCAACTGTTTCAATTTCTAAGATAATTCATCAACAAGAGGGCCATGATGGCCCTGAGGTCGCTCACCTGTATATAGGCCCCCCCCCCACCCCCGGGCCAATTTTTACCCAAGGGCTTTTATTTGTTTATTTGAACAGACTTGGTAGACACCCATAAGATGTTTCATGCTAAACATCTAAGTTCTAGCTCATTTGGTTTTTTAAAAGAAGATTTTGAAAGTTTTTACTTTACACATATAGTTAAAAACAATGACACCCCTGGGGCAGGGCCAGTTTTGACCCCCGGGCTTTTATTTGAACAAACTTTGTAGATATTTACTTAAATGTTTCATGCTTAATATCTAAACTCTAGCTATTTGGGTTTTTTCAAAGAAGATTTTTAAGTTTTTGCCATACACATATAAGGAAATTCAATGACCCCCCCCCCGGCGGGGCCAGTTTTGACCCCAGGGCTTTTATTTGAACATACTTGGTAGACACCCATTAGAACATGTTTCATGCTAAATATCTTAGCTCTAGCTCTTTGAGTTCTTTAAAAGAAGATTTTTTAAGTTTTTACTATATGCATATAGGGAAAATCAATGACCCCCTGGGGCGGGGCCAATTTTGACCCCAGGGCTTTTATTTGAACAAACTTGGTAGACATTCACAAGAAGATGTTTCATGCCAAATATCTAAGCTCTAGCTCTAATGGTTCTTTAAAAGAAGATTTTTTAAGTTTTTACTATATGCATATAGGGAAAATCAATGACCCCCCGGGGTGGGGCCAATTTTGACCACAGGGCTTTAATTTGAACAAACTTGGTAGACACTCACTAGAAGATGTTTCATGCTTAATATCTTAGCTCTAGCTCTTTGGGTTCTTTAAAAGAAGATTTTTTAAGTTTTTACTATATGCATATAGGGAAAATCAATGACCCCTGGGGCGGGGCCAATTTTCACCCAGGGCTTTTATTTGAACAAACTTGGTAGACATTCACTAGAAGATGTTTCATGCTTAATATCTAAGCTCTAGCTCTTACGGTTCTTTAAAAGAAGACTTTTTAAGTTTTTACTATATGCATATAGGGAAAATCAATGACCCCCGGGGCGGGGCCAATTTTGACCCAAGGGCTTTTATTTGAACAAACTTGGTAGACATTCACTAGAAGATGTTTCATGCCAAATATCTAAGCTCTAGCTCTTACGGTTCTTTAAAAGAAGATTTTTTAAGTTTTTACTGTATGCATATAGGGAAAATCAATGACCCCCTGAGGCGGGGCCAATTTTGACCCCAGGGCTTTTATTTGAACAAACTTGGTAGACACTCACTAGAAGATGTTTCATGCCAAATATCTAAGCTCTAGCTCTTAGGGTTGTTTAAAAGAAGATATTTAAAGATTTTTCTTTCGGTTGCCATGGCAACCAGAGTTCTGCATGGAATTAAATTCTTTGAACAATTTTTAAAGGTGACCACCAAAGGAACATTCCTGTGAAGTTTGGATGAAATTGGCTCAGTGGTTTATGAGATGTCATTTAAAGCAAAAGTTTACGGACGGCCGGACGCCGGACGAAAAGCGATCACAAAAGCTCACCCTGTCACTTTGTGACAGGTGAGCTAAAAATGTATCCCATTAAACCAAGTACAATCACACAAATATTAACTTGTAGACAGATATGATCACATACAAGTTCAAGACTGAAATAAATGACCTACTTTTGCCGATTGTCATCTGTATTTTCGAAGCTCAGTCTTTTTCCTACTGGTCTAGATTGAGCAGTTACACATGGCTGGTTATTTCGAGACTTGAATGCTGATAGACTCTCATTTATGCTCTTCAACTTCATCGAGGACTGGTGGAATAAAGTAAATGAGAAACAACACATCAAACATTATAACTAAATTCAACAGGTATAAATCAAATTTTAATGGCATTTCATTCAAAATATTTATCAAAACCATATAAAAGGTCAACATCATATTTTTATTCACAATTTGCAAGATATGATTTTGTAACTTACAATAGCATTCTTTTTCAAGTCAAAACTTTAAGCACTTTAGGCCAACAGTAGTTGATGCATATGATTTTATCACTTTTCATCATTCAATTGCTTGGGTATTTTATTGTTTTTACTTCTGCCCATGTTACTCCAAGTTTTAAAATATCTTAAAGTACAGAATGCACTACTACTCACATAACCTGAGTCATTAGTTAACACAGAACCTGCTGTAAATGAACTTTTCCATTTTTGGAACTGTCTTTTATCAATTTCGGGCTATATACTGGTGGCAAAGACTAATTACTTTTGTTTCCAGCAATGTTAACATGAAAGATTTAATCCTAAACTGAACTTACCCCAAGCGAGTCCCCGAAACTGTACAGCTGTCGAGATCTAGGTGTCATACTGCCTGGTGATTGGATAGACTTAAATGGAGATACTTTCAGTGGGGACACATAAAAATTCTGTCTACCCTGTATCCTGCAAAAAATATAACTGAATATTTAAAGGGACTTGACTGGGTTTTTATTTGGACAGAACTGGAAATAATAGTTCGAGATTAATGTTCCATTTGATGTAGGTCTACATCAATAACGCTTTTCACTCAAATTAGGCTAAGAAAAGCACAAATATATGATTCTTAATCTTTTTTAGAATATATATCTTAATTATATTTTGGATATCTGTTTGAAGTGTCCCAGCTGATCTATGTAAGAAATACAAATTTTATGTTTTTAGGCTTTTGGACCTCAGTAGAGTTCCTTTAATAATAAATATTTCCAGTCTGTTTAAATGTATTTTAGTATTTCTAGCACTGTCAGACATACATGTATCTAAACAGAACAATGATAGTTCATACAATGCCCAAGAGGCAAGTGCTTTATTCTTTCTCCCTGACTCTTTTGAAATGGGGGTTCTGATTGAAAATATTTTGCAAAATATGTTAAATTGGTCTTAAAAAAAAAAGAAATATAACAATAGCTTATTATTACACAAATATAATATTCTTTATTAATAATATTTATTTATAATATTCAATTTTTTTTTCTTTAAAAATATGCATCATTTTTGCAACTGGAAAGGAAAAGGTCTGTAACTAATGGACAGAAACTACTAGGCACTTCTGTAACTACTAGGCACTTCTGTAACTTATTGACAGAAACTACTCGACTTACCTGTAGACAGGGGATGTATTTAATGATGAAGCTACAGGTCTAGGCACAGGTGATAAGTTTGGTTGCTGTAATGATAATAAACATACATTATGTTGTCAATTTGTCATGGTAAAGTTCTGATATGAGGCAATCTACTCAGATTAGCTTACATATACACGTTTCTCAGGGCTTCCATTAAGACTTCCAAAATTTGGAAGTCATAGACTGATATGTTTAACAGTGGAAGTCACATGATATAGGTAATTTATCATAAAGGAGGAAAAGTGTAAAATTTTAGGAGTCACAAGCGAAAATCTCCCATAATTCCAGAAAGCCCCACGACTATCTAGATAAAACTTTTCATGTAACTTATTTATGACAAGCCTGTGTCTCTTTTGTGACTCTTTTAAAATGGTAAAGAATAGCAATGCATATATTTTGATGTGACATCATTTGTGTTAGACAAAATAAGTGTATAGATACGCTAAATGTTTTGTTTCACTAAGAGCTTGTCAATGAGGAAATAATAATTTTTTACTTTAAACAGTTCTCAATTTATGGATGTGATAAATAGAATAATCAATTTGAGTTGCTTTATTACTAATTTTTTTAACTTCAAAGGTCAAAGTCGCACTTATTATAATTGTATGAAACAAATTCATAAATTCAGTATTGAAGTTACACTCATTCAATATCGTTTATGGTACAGTAATGTATAAAAATTTTGAGATGTTTACTTTGTTTATATTGCAATTAAATATTCAGAATACAAGTATACATTATTTTGTCCATCATTTGCCACTTGACGTTTTTCAAAATGACAACAAACAAACTCAATAGCTGGCAATTGTACTTACAGCTGGTTTTGCGAACTGTAGAATGAAATTTTTCATGGTCTGCATGAAGACAATGTTATAGAAATTGATGATAGAATCATACTGCTGATCTTTTATCAACGTTTGTTTGTATACCTGAAAACAAACCACAATCAATGTTAAAGGAACTCAATCCATTGTACACCAATCCACTTTAAAGGGACTCAACTGAGGTTTTTTAATCATTACGGGACTGGAAATATTTTTCAAAGATTTGTCTACCATTAAATGTAAGTATGAATAAATAACTTGTGTGCAAGTATTCAGTTCATTCCCACGTCCTGTTAATCCAGAATCATCACTTGTATTGTGCAAAATGACCTCAAAGGGAAACTGCATTCGCTCAAATTGGTTTAATAATTGTGCAAAATACTGATTTTAATTTAATCTAAGTATATAATATATTTCATTCCCTTGTAGATTTTACCATTTCAATTGCTTCACTTGATCGATGTGAGAATTGCAAAATTTTTCTTTTCAGGCATTTTGAGGTCATTCGAGTCCCTTTAAACACGAGTCCACTTGACAAGCAGATAAACACGGGAGCCAATATGGCCCCTAATATCACTCACTTAAATGAAAGTTTGTAACTTCTTTCGGTCTCATTCTTGGACAATCGACAGAATTTAAGAACCCCTTCCCTTATAATACTCTGAGACAATATTCATTAAAACCAGGCTTTTAAAGTCAAATTCAGTTTATTTTGTTTGTAAACTGTAATAATTAATAACATTTTTGTAAAGTTTTTTGTACAGAAATCAGAATATCAGATTGTTCACCTTTTGCTACCTTTATGACATATTTCACATTCAGCCCAATAACTTTCAGTGATAAGCTCCTTATATACTATATGTTTGTCTCTTCTAAAGATTTTTTATTCATTTCTGAGGCATAAAGATATATGTACAATAGATAGTTCCTGATTTTTTCAATATTTGCATTGGCAGCCACTTTGTTCTATATTCTATATCATATAATTGACAAAATAAGAAAACATCAATATAAACAACTGATTTTTATGAACTGTCAAATATTTTTATACTTATGAAGGAAAATATTATCATAGCAGCAATATATCCTAAGCATGTAATATATTTTGAATAGACCGTCAAAATGGTTGCCAAAGGAGGTAATAATTGAAATGTGAAAAGCATCTATATGAGAAAACATGAAGTATGACATGGCTAATATTTACATTACGATAAATATATTATTTAAGTCCTGACATACCTTAGGATCAGCGTGAGTCAAACTGCTGTAACATTTCACAATATCCTTAAACTTGATGTCACATTCTGACACTTTACATATACCATACAGTGAGCACATCATAATCTGAAAAACATAAACAAAAGAAAATACTTTATAACATATATGTTCAATCCCTGAAATAGAACAAACATTGCATGCAGTTTTAATGCTTGTTTGATAAAAATTATATGTTGAAAAGGGGGGTAACTCCAAAAATACTGCTTTCAAAATTAAGCTATTTGTATTATAACTGTAGCTCGTCATGATAAGGAAGTATTCCAAGTGTTATATCAACACCTCTATTGGTGTTTGAGAAATGGCCTTAATTTACGTTTTTGCACAATGCCGACAACAATGACACTGCAGTGACCAATATAGCTTGCCTTTATCTTTGAAATAAACAGGCTAAAATATAAACAACTGGAGAACCTTTGTTTTTTTGTTTGTGTGCTTTTTCATTTTTTTTATTTTTTCTTATATTCTAGGGTGCATATAACTATTCATATATTTGATGTCTATGAAAATACAACCTATTTTAACAGCATTTTAATCTATTATATGGATGGATCACCAATCTGTTAATAATTAAAACCCTGCTGTACTGTAAGCTAAATGAATAGCATTTTCATTTATATGTATATGTTAGTTTGTTTTATCTGGTTTTCGACAAAGATTGACAAATTATTTTTTGGACATATCTAGGCAGTCGCTCAGCTTAACTGGCTCTCCTCTACAATTTACCAGTAACTACTACAAACTTCTACTCCCAAATGATTTCAGAATCAGCCTTTTTCTCACTAAAATGAATCCATAACTAGAAATGCTTATAAAACAAAAGTCTAGCAAAAACATGACTTCTGACTCTGTGGATTCGATTTCCAGCCTTGCCAACTAAAACTACTTATCAGTTTTTCGGATAAGACTTTAAATGGAGGTCCTGTGTATGAGTCCTTAAATATTTGGCACGCTAAAGCTCCTTGAATTGGGGCATCTCTCTTGCACTATCCTCCAAAATATATACTGACTAATACTCTTCTGGAGGACTCACCCATATGGGCAACCAATGGCGACTATAAATAAACTCAAATACACATACAAACATGATTTTCAATCTTTCATAGGCCTGACAAAATGGATGGGCTTTCTGGAAGATAGAAACCAACTAATTATAAAGTACTACCAGTATGTATATATAAATTAATAGTTTAGCTTACAATACCTGATCTAAATGTCGATCCATCATCAACTGGGGACAACTTGTTATAGAAAACTCCAAACATGTCCAAATCTTTTGTTGCTGAAAAAGAAAGAGAAAGTCTATAGCAAGGTATATAGTGGGTGAAAGTATGAAAACTTGAGCTTACAGAATAAATATTTCACCACTAGGAAGGATAACTCCCCGACCTAATGGCTAAGAGGGATAACTCCTCTGACATATGATAAAGAGGTACAGCTCATCTATTTTAAGGCTAAGAGGAATAACTCCCCAATTTTATGGCAAAGAGAAATAAGTTCAGAATACTCCTTTTTTATTATGGCTTATAGGAATAGCCCCTCAATATTATGGCTAATACTGAAAACTCCTCTATCTTGTGGCTGAGAGGGATAACTCCTCCATCTTATGACAAACTGGGATAACTCCTCTAGCATATTATTTAGAGAGATAACTCCTCTATTTTATAGCTAAGAGGGATAACTCCTCTATTTTATGGCTAAAAGGGATAATTGCTCTGTCTTCAAACAAAGGATAAGTAAGAGAGATTTTTATGCCACAATAGAAAATGCAAAGCTAATATTTCCTTTTATTCTAAGCAAGTTTTTTTGAAAGACTTCACAATTAGGTTTAGGTAAAAAGTGTTAAAATGCGACAATAAATATTTAGGACAAAATTACATTATATACTTACAGTATCTTTTGGCACATGAAGAAGATCACAAAGTGTTATTAATCTGTGGTAACCCAGTCTGCACACTGAAAAACACAACATAATAATATCAGAAAATGAAATTCTCATGTCCAAAAACCCCTTTAAATACAAGTAAATATTATCATCTTCAAACAGATCAAGATCAAATTGGGAATAATCAAATTTTCAACTACTTTCTAATTGAGCAAAGGTTGATTTAATGCAAAAATAACTAGAACTATCACTAAATGTGATTAAAACCCCTGCAAGACAGCTTTGGAAATGAGGATGTTACTAGTAACAGAATACCTTGTAAAAGAATTGAAATAGAGTTAAGGTTGTGGGCAAATAAAGATAGTTGTGGTTCATGTATGTTGCATTTCCTTTCAATGTGGTTGGTCATTGATGAAATTTTATTGATTTACTCTGTCATAAGTCCAGAAAGACAAGGAAAAGGAACAAAGGGCAATAACTCTATAAATACTGAAGATGGAGTTATGGTTATAGTACACTGCACTTCCTCTTATTGTGCTTGAATATTGTATGAAGTTGTATTGAATTCCAACCATTAATTTTCAAGTTATGCACTGGACAATAAAAAGTAACAAAGGGCAAAAACTTTGAAAAGAGTTATAGTTTCTGTGCACTGCACTTCCTCTCAATATACTTGACCATTGTATGAAATAGTATTGAATTCCAACTAGCAGTTTTTAAGTTATGCTCTGGACAAGAAAAAAGCAATGGAAAAGTAACAAAGGGCAATAACTCTATAATTACTCTGAATAGTTCTTGTGCACTGCACTCCCTACTATTGTGCTTGACCATTGTATGAAGTTGTTTTGAATTACAACCAGTATGTTTTAAGTTATGCTCCGGACAAGGATAAGTATCAAAGGGCAATCACTCTGTAATTTGAATTCCAACCATTAGTCTTCAAGTAATGCTCCGAACAAAAAAGGAATGAAAAAGTAACAAAGGGCAATAACTCTATAATTAGTCAAGATAGAGTTATGGTTCTTGTGCACTGCACTTCCCCTTATTATGCTTGACCATTGTATGAAATTGTTTTGAATTCCAACAAGTAGTTTTCAAGTTATGCTCCGGACAAGGAAAAGTAACAAAGGGCAGTAACTCTGTAATTAGTCAAGATGGAGTTATGGTTCTTGTGCACTGCACTTCCTCTCAATGTCCTTGACCATTGTATAAAGTTATATTAAATTCCAACTATTAGTCTTCCAGTTATGGTCCGGAACAAAAGAAAGCAATGGAAAAGTAACAAAGGGCAATAACTCTGTAATTACTTTAGATAGAGTTATGGTACTGATGCATTGCACTTCCCCTTACTGTGCTTGACAATTGTATGAAGTTGTTTTGAATTCCAACCAGTAGTTTTCAAGTTATGCTCCGGACAAGGAAAAGTAACAAAGGGCAATCACTCTGTAATTAGTCAAGATGGAGTTATGGTTCTTGTGCACTGCACTTCCTCTCAATGTGCTTGACCATTGTATGAAGTTATATTGAATTCCAACTATTAGTCTTCAAGTTATGCTCCGGACAAGGAAAATGGAACGGACCGCTGGACTGACCGACCGACCACCGGGTGACTCCTATATACCCCCCAAAAACTTCGTTTCGGGGGTATAATAAATGATATTATCATAAATGGTTCAAAATGAGTTGATCAGAAACCAGTACATATTTTTTTTCAAATTACCTGGTAGCAGAAAGAACAGAACGAAAATTGGCATGAGACTGTGAAAAATTTAAAACCTAATGTTATTGGCACAAGACAATGAAAAATTTAAAACTTTATGTTATCCGAACAAGACAGTGAAAAGTTTATCGGCACAAGACAGTGAAAAGTTTAAAACTTAATGTTATCAGCACAAGACAGTGAAAAGTTATAAACTTTAAGTTATCGGTACTAGACAGTGAAAAGTTGAAAACCTTTGTTATTGGCATGAGACAGTGATGGGTTTAAAACTTAATGTAATCAACACAAGACAGGGAAAAGTTTAAATCTTTATGTTATCGGTCAAGTCTTTACAGACATATCAAGCAATGTTGGTGGAAAATAAATATGCCAAGTAAAATTTTACTGTTTTGTCAAGCATTAAATTTGTGTACCTTTATTAAAAAACATGTTCAGTGAATGTGATCTTTTAGAACTGTTTACAGGTTTTGGTTGTGAACTATCTTTAGACTGGTTCCCAGCGGCAGGCTGTGTGGATTTTGCTGGTGATGTCACATTTTCTTGTAATGTCCCCCGTGTTCTCTGTCCTCGAACAGGTGATAGGTAACTGGAGATAAAAAAAAAATTATTTTTTTTAAATTGAATTTTCTAAGTTACCTTACCATAACAATATCATTTTATTTTATTAAATTTAAAAAGTCAAATGTTTATAAAGTTGTGAAGGGGAAAAAAAGAGATTTTTAATTACAGTGCAACCTCTGCAAGATGGCAATTTGTAGACCATTAACTTCTTTTTAGCAAAAGTATCAAAGCATTCAAAAATTTTGACACTGAATGCAACCGATGTAAAATTGATGAATGGTTTTGTTCAGGTCTAAAAGATGGACAAGTCTAATTGAGACATTTAGTGTTACATGGGTTAAAGAAATTAAAGACAGAAAAAATTGGATTTAAGTCATTACAGGATTGGAGCAGTACCTCAAAACCTTGTAGAAATCATAAGCACAAAATAAATAAGTATCTTTTTTATGCCGATTCTTACATTTTTCATTCATTATCATACATAAATGGTAAGATTTTAGCATTTAATCATTCAAGCGCCTTGTCTGGTATATACCGGAATACGGTATTTAGTGTGGTGCTCCAATCCTTTTTTTAGTCTAACTCGAAGAAATTAAGGTACTTACAGTTCAGCAGCTGTTGAATGGGAACCATTTCCGTTAACCGCATCGCATGGTGATATAAAATTTGTATTTATTGTCTCTGACTTTTCTATTGCCTCAAAAACTGGTGAACCCTGCAATACATAATACAAGTACAACCTCTGCAGAGCAACCCCTTTTAAAAGGTAGAGATACTGGTTGTTGCTGAAAGGTGCTTGCTCTGGAGAGGTTAAATCTTTTGTGAAGACTTACTAGGGGAAAATTTGAAACAGTTGTTATAAAGAAGTAGCTGTGAAAACAGCATCCTCCAGATTCATGCTCATTTTGAAAATTGATTTAACAGTAAATATTTTGAAGTAAACAAAAAAAGTAATTAACACATTGCAAATGGCTCTTACTATCAACGTAAATTACTAAAAAAAGAGGCCAGAATATGAAAATATAGCCCCTTACTGTGTGAGTCAAGAGTAGAAATAAGTTGATAAATACTGCAAAATCAGTCGTTAAATTCTCATAACATATAAATTATTACTAGAATCTTGAATCTTTTTTTTACATTTCTTGAAATCTTAGTACATTTTTTCTAAAGTTTGATTTTGAAATTTTTTCTGTACAATCAAAAACGAGTACATATCATGCATGTTATCCTTACTTTGAGGTCACAGATTTTTAGAAGAAAAAAATTAAAACACTTACTGTTTTCCAAGCTATACTGTCAAGGATTTTATTCTCAATGCAAGTCAAATGCTGAAAAATATGAATATCAAAAGGTGCTTTATTTTGAAGGTATTTAAACTCAAATTGTAAATACTTACACATAACAGTTCACAGGAATAAGCAGTTAAATTTTGTACTATTGGTATTTTGAAAAATGTTTAAACAAATTAACTTAGATAAAAGGATACGATTACACTAATTTTAATAAAATTGGAAATGTCATTTTAAAGGTGTTCCTAACACTGCTGCGGTCATGTGGTGACTTTTCAACTGACCTTGGATGAAAACCTCAGGCGGCCCTCACAACACCTCGCAGAGGTGAACATTTTAGCCAAGTGTCTTGTAATACGCATATGATTTATAAAGTAAAAGGCATACACACCGACAGACAAAACAAAGTGATTATATTATAGTCCTCTCCGCATCATGTGGTTGGGGTATAACGACAAGGTGAATGTACAAGTAAAAGAAACTTATATCTTCAATCAATATAAACTCATTCTCACCTGAACAACTTCTCTTGTTAACTTTGTCTCCACTTTTATAAAACTCTCCAAAACTTTGTAAAAATCATACGCAAACAAATGGAAGACATCTAATATCCAGGGAAAGGCAAAAACGTAATCTTCAGACTCTGGTCTGCACCGGGATGGATAACCTAAAGAAAACAATATTTCAGTTAAAGTAGTATAACACTAAAAATTTCCACATTAAGACATACTTTTATTATCTTAAAAACATATAAACATAATAATTTAAGTACATATTTTGAGGGGAATTTTTTTTTATCTGTTTTTTCTATCTTAATATGATATCTTCTTTTCTTTTCTTTTTTGTGTGGACTGGGTTTAACATTGCAACAACACAGTATAGGTCATACAGCAACTTTCCTGCTTTACTAGTTGAGGAAGGCCTCAGGTGCCCTCTGTCCACCGACCCTCTGTCAGCTAGGTAGCTAGATATATAACCAGATAACTCCCTCAAAGAATTCAAAGGTCCAAGCAGGACTTAAACCTGCAACAGTTAGGAGCAAAAGATTCTAATTTAGTCACCTCAACCACTTGGCCATGAAGGCCCGTCCTCAAATTTTCCGTCCTACTTACATGAGATATTGTAGGTGATCAATACTATTTCTACAGAACAAGCCAGCAATGATCTATGGAAAGTGTCGTTATTCAACAGTTTACTAAAATCATTCTGTGACAGTCGCTCCGTCTCCTGAAATATTAACATTACTTGTGTTAAATATCAATTGTGTCTAACAAATCTAACATGTGCCTCATAGATCAACAGATTGAAAATAAAATTCAGAGCCACTCATCCTTCAAGACCAGTAGCTACTCAATTCTATTAGCAAGCAACAATTTTCTACTCATTCTGCCATAAATATTTGTAGTTCTACTAGTCAAAACGAGCTGAAAAGTAAAAATTTTGAATCCATTCCAAGAGTAAAATACAATCTTTTTCTTGAAATTATTTAACTCAGCCATACATGGTGTACTCAAATAGCTTCTATTTTACAATTTTTATCATTTATTAAGATTTTTGACAAGGTTATAATTATAGCAGAGTATAAACAATTCAAAGTTTATATTACCCAAACTGAAGGTTGTATGGCTGAGCATAAATAATTATATTACCAAAGTTGCTAGATGATGGTAATATATCATCATTTTTACACAGCCATATAACCTGACATATAATGTTCCTTTCTTAGAAAAATAATATAAATTCATACATAATATACAGCAACAATCTACATAGATAATATAAACATCACAATTGTCAAATAAGTATACATATTACAATCTTGACTGTGTTAAAACTTGGCAGTGTTAAAAACTTAATAGCAATATACACAGCCCGTAATTAACCATTATCTATACACTTACCATATCAAGAAGCATTTTCATAACTCTGTAGTACAGACAGCCTGCTTGCTTAAACCGTTGTTCAGCAATACTTCTCTGTGAGCTGTTTGTTTTCAGGACGTAAATTTCACAAAACTGCTGTCTAAACTTATTCACTCTACTGATTATAGAGGCCTCAGGGTTACATGAACATTTCTGAAAGATAAAAACAAGAAAATATTATACAATCAATCAAATAAATGATCAAGTTCATGTAAATGCCCAGCTCTTTTGCTCGTTTGTCAATTTTCTAGCTTTTTCTTATAATACAAAAAAAAAAGGAAACGCGTAATTCAAATGAATGCCATGATCCCAGCAGGGCCTTGGCACTTGTGACCTTGACCTTTGACCCAGTGACCTCTTAGTAGGTCTGGCAGGAAGAACTTACCAAGACCTTTAGAGGTAAACTTCCAAGTTATGTTCATGTTAAAGTTGTGTAACAAACAAACAGACCAAGAACAAACTACCCAATCTATTGATCAAGGCACATTAAAATTCATAGCTTTAAATAACTGTTTAAACTTACTGAATTCAACATAAAACTGCTTTGTTGCAGGCATGTTCAAAGAGGTTATACAGAACTCGGCAAATGTGTGTTTTTCTAACCAAACCCCCTAGGACAACCAAACTTTTACCATTATAGCTTTACGGTGCACTATCGGTCACGAATAGTTAACCTTATTTTCAAAGCTGTAACTGTAAGTTTGTTTGTACCAACAGATCAGCTGGGAAAACCTTAAATATTCTTGATTCAGGAGTAAGTCTATTTCATCGTCGGTCTTTCTTGAAAATTGAAAATGTGAAAAGAATTCAATCTTACCTGAAAATAATTTTTCAACTGGGAGCATGGCTCTTCTTGCGATGAAGACAATGTGTTGTTTAACTCTTGTATACTGTTCATGGCAGCTCGTATAGGGGTCACAGGGCATTCTTTACTGGGTGTTATTACACTTGATTGTGATCTAAGTAATATAATAAATATCAAAATTATACAGACATATATACAAAGCAAATAAAAAGATAGCTTTAAATATTACATTAAGAAACTGAAAATGTTTGTCGAAAATATGTCCCTAATGGGAAATGAATATTTGCAATAAACAACTTTGTATTACGGTTATGTGAAGGGTTGTGTTAGTAACTACTATTGAAACTAGAACTGCCACTATCATGGCGTGAATACCCCCGCATACCACTTTGTCAGAATCAACAGTGGCCATTTAGAGCTCAAGGACAACCTCCCTGCCAAATCTGAGGTTACTAAGCCAGTGCATTGCTAAGTTATGTATTCTACATGCTTCAAATGTGAAAATGTCAAAATCAATACATTGCGGACAGGACATTCTTTAGCAATTGAGAAGAAAAGCTTTTTTTTGTCAAGGTCCCTGTGACCTTGACCTTTGACCCAGTGACCTCAAAATCAATAGGGGTCACCTTATAGTCATGATCAACATCCATGCCAAATATGAAGACTGTGGGTCAAAGGAATCTTAAGTTAATGGGTGGACAAACTTTTTGAAGTCAAAGTCCCTATGACCTTGACCTTTGATCCAGTGACCTCAAAATCAAAAGGGGTCATCTACTAATCATGATCAACATCCATGCCAAATATGAAGACTGTGGGTCAAAGGAATCTAAAGTTATTTGGCAGACAAACTTTTTGAAGTCAAAGTCCCTGTGACCTTGACCTTTGACCTTGGTGACCTCAAAATCAATAGGGGTCATCTACTAATCATGACTAACCTCCATACCAAATATGAAGACTGTGGGTCAAAGGAATCTTAAGTTATAGGGCGGACAAGCTTTTTGAAGTCAAGGCCCCTGTGACCTTGACCTTTGACCTGGTGACCTCAAAGTCAATTGGGGTCATCTATTAATCATGACTAACCTCCATGCGAAATATTAAGACTGTGGGTCAAAGGATTCTTAAGTTATTGGACAGACAAGCTTTATTTAGTCAAGGTCCTTGTGACCTTAAACCTATTGACCTCAAAATCAATATGGGTCATCTATTAATCATGTCTAACCTCCATGCCAAATATTAAGACTGTGGGTAAAAGGAATCTTAAGTTATTGGGCGGACAAGCTTTTTTAGTAAAGGCCCCTGTAACCTTGACCTTTAACCTGGTGACCTCAAAATCAATAGGGATCATCTACTAATGAAGACCAATCTAATTGCCAAATATGAAGACTGTTTGTTGGTCAAAGGAATCTGAAGTTATTGGGCGGACAAGCTTTTTGAAGTCAAGGCCCCTGTGACCTTGACCTTTGACCTGGTGACCTCAAAATCAATAGGGGTCATCTACTAATCATGACTAACCTCCATGCCAAATATGACGACTGTAAGTCAAAGGAATCTGAAGTTATTGGGCGGACAAGCTTTTTGAAGTCAAGGCCCCTGTGACCTTGACCTTTGACCTAGTGACCTCAAAATCAATAGGGGTCATCTACTAATCATGACTAACCTCCATGCCAAATATGACGACTGTAGGTCAAAGGAATCTTAAGTTATTGGGCGGACAAGCTTTTTGAAGTCAAGGCCCCTGTGACCTTGACCTTTGACCTAGTGACCTCAAAATCAATAGGGGTCATCTACTAATCATGACTAACCTCCATGCCAAATATGACGACTGTAGGTCAAAGGAATCTTAAGTTATTGGGCGGACAAGCTTTTTGAAGTCAAGGCCCCTGTGACCTTGACCTTTGACCTAGTAACCTCAAAATCAATAGGGGTCATCTACTAATCATGACTAACCTCCATGCCAAATATGAAGACTGTGGGTCAAAGGAATCTTAAGTTATTGGGCGGACAAGAAAAAACCGACGGACGGACGGCCGGACGGACGGACGGACAGCCGGACAAGCTGATTCCAGTATACCCCCCTTACAACTTTGTTGTGCGGGGGTATAATAATCCATAAAATATCACTAACATGCATTGTTTAAGTAAGTCTACATGGTAGAGAAATCTGGCAAATGCAAGCTTTTCATTATTAACAGACTGACAATCTACATTATCGGTTGAAATGTTGTTAAAATCAGTTGTACTTTCAGCCTGTAGACTTAAAGTCCCCCTTGATCCTTGGCCAAATCAGTTGTTTTCACTGGCATATTTGTTGCCTCAGTTAAAAATGAAAACCCTGATTCAATATCAACAAGAATTTGTAACAGAGTTACCAACGTTCCCCGCCTCGGGGAAGTTTTATATGAAGCATAAAATTGCGCTATTTCAAAAGATTGAGGTATGGCTGTCAGGACTTTCATTCCAAAATTATGATCAATGCTAGATCTACAAATGCAACTATGAATTTATTAAAGAAATACTAGTAAAATGAAACACGGAATGTAAAATTCTATCATGCTAACCTTTGACCTCTAAGTGTGACCTTGACCTTAAAGGTAGGGGTGATGAACTGGTGTTGTGTATGACATATCATCTAATTAATATTACTATTTGTGCTAAGTTATTTCAAAATCCCTTTAACTATGTAGAAGTTATAGATCGGACACAAAATATACCCTATAACAGACTGTGTCAATCTTTGACCTCTAAGTGTGACCTTGGAGGTAGGGGGCCCATGTTTTGCACCTGACATATCATCTTATTATTGTGATTATTTGTGCAAGGTATTTTTAAAATCTCAGGTTATGGACTGGACACAAAATATACCCTATTACAGAGTATGTAAATGTTTGACCTCTATGTGTGACCTTGACCTTGGAGGTAAGGACACATGTGTTATGCATGACATATCATCTTATCATTGTGACTATTTGTGCCAAGTATTTTCAAAATCCCTTGATCTATGAAGAAGTTATAGACGGGACACAAAATAAACCATATAACAGACTCTGTTAACCTTTGACCTCTAAGTGTGACCTTGACCTAGGAGGTAAGGGTGCAGGTGTTGTATCTGACATATTGTCTTATTATTGTGACTATTTGTGCCTAGTTATTTCAAAATCCTGAAGAAGTACAAAAAATACCCTAAAACAGAATACGTAAACTTTTGACCTCTAAATGTGACCTTGAACTTGGGAGGTAGGGATGCAGATGTTGCACATGACACATTGTCTTACTATAGTGACTATTTGTGGCAAGTATTTACAAAATCTTTTGATCTATAAAAAAGTTATGGAACGGACACAAAATATACCCTGTAATAGACTATGTTAATCTTTGACCTCCAAGTGTGACCTTGACCTTGGATGTAGGTGACCAGTTGTTGCGCATGACACATTGTCTCATTATTGTGAACAATTGTGGCAAGTATTTACAAAATCCCTTCAAAGATAAGAAAGTTATGGACCGGACACAACATATATCCTCAAATAGACAATGTTGACCTTGAATGAGCAAGTGCGACCTTGACCCTGGAGGTAGGGGTCTGGTTGTTGGGCATGACACATCGACTTATTATAACAAACATTTGTGCCAAGTTATTTCAGATTCCTTTGATAAATGAAAAAGTTATGGACCGGACACAAAATATACCCTGTAATAGACTATGTTAATCTTTGACCTCCAAGTGTGACCTTGACCTTGGAGGTAGGTGACCGGTTGTTGCGCATGACACATTGTCTCATTATTGTGAACAATTGTGGCAAGTATTTACAAAATCCCTTCAAAGATAAGAAAGTTATGGACCGGACACAACATATATCCTCAAATAGACAATGTTGACCTTGAATGAGCAAGTGCGACCTTGACCCTGGAGGTAGGGGTCTGGTTGTTGGGCATGACACATCGACTTATTATAACAAACATTTGTGCCAAGTTATTTCAGATTCCTTTGATAAATGAAAAAGTTATGGACCGGACACAAAATATACCCTGTAATAGACTATGTTAATCTTTGACCTCCAAGTGTGACCTTGACCTTGGAGGTAGGTGACCGGTTGTTGCACATGACACATTGTCTCATTATTGTGAACAATTGTGGCAAGTATTTACAAAATCCCTTCAAAAATAAGAAAGTTATGGACCGAACACGACATATACCATCAAATAGACAATGTGACCTTGAATGAGCAAGTGCGACCTTGACCTTGGAGTTAGGGGTCTGGTTTTTGCGCATGACACATCGTCTTATTATAACAAACATTTGTGCCAAGTTATTTCAGATTCCTTTGAAAAATGACAAAGTTATGGACCGGACACGAAAGTGTGACGGACGGACAGACGGACGGAGCCTATTACTATATCCCCCTTTTTTCTTCGAAAAGGCGGGGGACAATTAATAGGAGTATGTTTGGTTGGGAACTTGTGACCCCCAAAGATTTGTTATTTAGTACACACCAATTTAAAATGATATCTCATAAACACTTATTTATTTTAATTTTTTTTTTTGCGTAAAAAATGTGTGAACAGTAGGCTACTGGGTATAGGATTGCACTGTTCAAGACCAGAATAAGAAATCCTGAACGTAAGCTAGGGGTTCAGTCTTGACCTTTTCAAAACACATTTTCTGAAACCATTTCTCTCATGCTTAGATCATAGACACATCTAATCCCTTTCATTAAAGTATATCCCTTTGGTATTCGATCTAACATGTGAAAGACAATAACATTTTTTTCAATATCGAGTGACATTTTGCTTGATACAAACTGATTTCTAATTTTTTAGCAATGACGCAGCAAAATCTTGTTACATTGTACACGTACAGTACCTCAATATGATCATCATCTGCAAATAAATTTGGGAGGGGTTAAATCTGGAAATCTAGACTATTCAGGAAAAATTTTGACACCCCTATCTATTGCTAGTAACACTGTTATGTGCATATATAAAGACTTAATTCTTAAATAACACCATTACTGGCTGTTCTGAGCCTTTTCAACTAAAATTTGAATCAATCCCTTATAAAATCCATTTTCAATTGGATTAATGCATATAATAATTGTGACATACTTGTTACTATTTGGTAAAAGATGTGGATCGTTCTGCAGAAACAGCAGCTCATTCAGTCCACCATGCTCTCTATATCTCTCCTCATATATGTGCTTCAACTGTGAAACCTACACAAATATCATAAATGAGAAATGTGTATATTTAACAGATACACTATCAAAACAAAACTTCAGGCCTGTTACATCAATGTTGATTGTAAAATTAATGAGCTGCTAAATATACCGTAATAGTGGATATCTTCGCATGTTGAAAAGTTTACAAATTCTAAATTTGCAATGTTGATTGTAAAATTAATGAACTGCTAAATACATAAGTGAATATTTCCGCGTGTTTGAAAAGTCAGCGAATTACCTGCTAAATATACTGTATAAGTGGATATCTTAGCATGTTGAAAAGTTCAAGAAATTTTAAATTCCAGACATTTCGCGCCAGGAAATATTAGCCAATCGCTGATCTCGAAGTGAAACAATACAACTTAATGACAGGTTGCCTGAAATTACGCTTGAGGAAATTTTTAGCGATTTTTCTAAATTTGCAAAAACTCGCCTATCTTTCAGTGTCACTAACTTAACCACTTATACAGTAGGTTAGATGGCATTGTCTTCTGAATTTAAATTCAAGGATTGGTTATGGATTTGCATCATAGCAACAAAATTAATATTAAAATGAAGAAAATACTGAGAATTTATTCAGCTGGTTTTGGCAGAATCATTTCATTTCACAATTCTAAAACAATCATGGAAATATTCTACAAGGTTAAGCGACGCTTAAACATTATCTATGTATTTTGAAAAGAAATTAAATCTCTGTAGAATTCCAAGCTCTGGATAGATTTTTCCTAACATCCTTAGCCCTTATTATCTCTTCCTCATGTTGTAAACAAATGTCAAAATCTATTTCAACTCTTAACCTACTGAATTTATTAAATGGACTTGTCCAGCTTCCATTTTGGAACTGTTCATTATAATTTTTTTAGGGATATCAAGATGAAAATTTATTTAACCAACAGTATAGAGCCTGTTCAGACTGCACAAATTTGCAGGCTGGCCTGGCTGTAGACAGGTGGCTTAGTCTAAAAGCTTTCAGTTCCAGTAGTAGAAGGGTTTAACTCTCTCTGTGACATCAAAGCTAAATGCTTATAGTAAACTTACATCTATGTCACCATTTTTTGTTTTCAAACTTTGAAAGAATGGTTCTGTTTCCGTTTGCATGGCTATCAACTGAAAATACACAATAATAAACATATAGCACAGCTAAAATAGTCAATTATACACATATAGCATGATTATTTGATGGAGTACATAAAAATTACCGAACAGAATGTCTATCTGTTAACAATTACAATACACAATAATATACAGTGTTGTATGTATGTACAGTTGACTCCGGTTATAACGAACTCAATGGGACATTAAAATATCGTTCGTTATATCCGAAGTTCGCTAAAAGCGAAGTAGCAACAACTTTCTGACTTGTTTGGATGGGGAAATTTGCCGTGAAAAAGCCATACTCTTCACTGGTTACCTGTGTAACCGGTATTTTACTGCAGTGGTTATTTAATGGTTATTTAATACAGGGCATTTTATTGAGTAATATATTATGTACATGGTACATAAATTTATTCATGTATTGTCTATGAAGTTCTTACCATTTGTTTTCTTTTGCTATTTGTTTATTATCGTTTGGTTAATATTGCAAACACAAACAGTCGATTACTTGGCAATTATCGGGCATTTACATCAATCAACTGAGGGTGTGAAATACAAATTTTCCGTAACAAGTAGGAAATTATGTTGTGAGAACATTTTTCAAAATCTTTATTCCCTGAAGCCATAACTTACCTGTGCAATCATTCGATTGTTTAATTATCGGATAGTGTTATTCGTGTACTGATTCTTATCGAGCGCATCCCGATATTTCAATTATAACAGTTTGTTATAACCGAGGAAATTTAAATGTTTTCCGTCATGTGGGACCTTGAAAAATGGTTCGTTATAGCCGAAAATTCGCTATAAGCGAGTACGTATAAAGCGATGTGATTTAATATAAAATAAAGAAGGAATCGGCCGGGGATGTCAGATTTAGTTCGCTATTAACGATAATTCGTTATAAACGAGTTCGTTATAAGTGGAGTCGACTGCAGTTTATGAGCTGGATAAAACAAATTTGTTTTTTAGTGCTACTAGAAATATTTATTTATATTTTTATTTTATATATGTGCAACATTTGTTATAACCTACTTTAAAATGTTTATTTTACCTCATCATAACTTGTCAGGAAGTGTTCAGACAATTTCTTCAAGATGGCCTTGCTCAACTCGTTCTCGTCCAAATTTTCCATGTGCTTTAATTTCATCATGTCTGAAAAAATAAATACCAGTAACATTGACTGATACTCCGAAAGACAAAAACATAGCTTTACTATGAGGATACAGGGGTGGTGATGTTGGCTTTTTTTCAACAGGATCATGACAGTAAGACACTTTGAATTCACAAGAGCATAGTTCAGCCACTGCATCATTAATGGTCATGCTGTCAAGCAGTTTACCAGTACTACTTTCATGATGAACTGAAAATTTCTGTACATACCATAGCAGAGGTATTGTGCAAATGACCAATGGTTTTAGTTTATACAAATCTATTTTACTTTGATTGTGCTGTAAGCTATAAGCTTATCGAAACACTCTCGAATCCGTTCCTGAAACCAACCAGTACTAAACAATGAATATCAAGTTTCTTGCTCAAGGAAACAACAGCTGCTTGCCCCCTCACAGGGTTTGAACCCATGCGGTCAGCAATCCTTAGATTACTATTCTGACGCGTTAACCACTCAGCCACGCTGCCACTCACATGGTTTTGATGACCAATCACAATGGAAGTGACCAGTAGCACCTGGGAAATGAACCCGAGTCCCCCATTTCAGAGTCTAACAATCTACCTAGTGGGCTAACTGGACATTTCAAGGATACAGTATAAGTATCAAAATCATTTCATCATTTTTAGGGAAATTTTCAAAACATGTAGTGAATGAATTGCAAACAGTGCATGCCATGATCACATGACATGGATGTGTTTTAGACACCATTTTAGCAAAAAATAATCTTTTTTAACCATCAGCAGCATCTGGGAATAGTCAATTTTCCAGACCCATCAAAAGATGGAAAAAATCACTAAACAATGATATTTTATTTAAGATGTAAAATGTATATACATGTTTTAACTTACCAAATGGAGGGTGAAGCTGGAAAGATGGGGTATCTCTCAATACAAATTCTAGACATGTGAGTAACATATAATACAGGTGGATTAACTCATGACTGTCAGGCATCAATCTCTCTGTAAATAATAAACAGAAATGTAGTTTTAAACTGTGGTTTCAAGGTGCACAAATACAGTACAGGTCTTATTTCGCCGAAACAGGAAAGATGTTTATGGTTTACCTCGGGTGTTAAAAACTTCAAAGCAACATCAGGGGTCAAAACCATCTCACCGAGATACATATAGATCTTGATATAGAGCGATAGACCCTGGTTATTCGCACCCATTCAGTCGCCTCTTACGATAGTGACTGCAATTCTTTAGCCTCCACCATTAAAGGCAACCCCTCAGCCACAAGGGGCACAAAAAGAAATTAACATGTATCAGATTTCCACATAATAATATTTTCCTAGCTCTTATGAAAAAGTATCCTTCGTAAATTGCAAATTGTGTTGCGAAATTTGCTAAATTGGAAAAAAAAGTTAACAACAAAATAAACTTACATTTTTGTACAGTAAAACACGTGTTTGCAAATACATTTATTGCAAAAAATTTAAACGTTGCTTACCTTTTGCATTAAGGAAAAGAGTCCAACACAATTCCTTCCGGTAGTTAGTACCTTCTTGATTGAACGGTACAGCACTGCAACAATTAAACAAAAAATATCATTTATTGAAACAAAATATATTCATATTACAATTTGGTATGTCTTGAAACAAATATTAACGAAATGTCTGTGTTTTTTTTTTGTTCTAAGATCATTTTTAAGTTTTTGATTTTTTTTTTTCAGCATTTCTGTCAAAACCTGTCAGCAATGTTGCCCTGTTCTGTAGACTGTAAAAGTTGTGCCTTCTTTAATAAATTTGCAATATCATCAAGGCTTTGCAATATGAACAAGAGCTGTTGGTAGGACTATCGTCAATGCTTGGATAATATAGAATTTTCAAAGTTCAAAGAGCCACAATTCTGTCAAAATCCATGTTAGAGCTATGGGCCTTGAAGATTGACCTCCTTTTATGCTCTCAAATATGTGTTAGTCCCTTCAGTACATCTGAAGATTCAAGCTTGCACACAAAAATTTAACAATGTTAAGTGTTACGCTGACGCCAACACCTTGGTGAGTACAACAGCTCTCCCTATTCTTCAAATAGTCAAGCTAAAAATATGTATGTCAAGTCTAAATTAGTCATTTTAAAATTTTAGTCATTAAAAATGATGAATGGTTTGGTCCAGATTTAAAGATGGACAAGTCCATTAAAGATATTTAGCAGTGTAAGGTTTAAAATAATATTTTGCATTACCTCCTTTCTTCCTCTCTGAAAACCGTCCCCCATTCCCTGTTGATAACGAAAAAAAAAAATTACAACATAATGACAGTTTTATTTTTTTGCAATTCTAGCACTTTACATAGCCATTTTGTGAAAAAAGTACTAAATCCAGTTTGTAAAATCACCTAATTCAGGTGAAAAAAATAATCTGTTCCTCATTAACTTGAAGAAATCTGGAAATCAAAAGTTTTATGCATTCAAAACATTTCTATCTATTATTACACATGCTTCAATATAAAGGCATGTTTCAATTGGGATTTTATATTTCTAATTAGGAAAAAATAAGCATAATTGTTATTAGGAATGGGTAAGACAGTCTGTCCTGGTGACACAAGGAAAAAACCCAATTTCTAACAAACTGTTTATGTTTTCAGCTACAGCATATCTAATCAAGACATTAATGATTCAAGAAATAATAAATATTTATATTTTACCAGTTCCGTATAAATATAACAAGAGGGCCATGATGGCCCTGAGGTCGCTCACCTGTACATAGGACCCCCCAACCCCCCCCCCAACGTTGCAGGGCCAATTAAATCCAAGGGCAAGTTTTTACTATACACATATATTTAAAAACAATGACACCCCTGGGGCCGGGCCAGTTTTGACCCCAGGGCTTTTATTTGAACAAACTTTGTAGACACTTACTAGAAGATGTTTCATGCTTAATATCTAAACTCTAGCTATTTGGGTTTTTTCAAAGAAGATTTTAAGTTTTTGCTATACACATATATATGGAAAATCAATGACCCCAGGGGCGGTGCCAATTTTGACCCCAGGGCTTTTATTTGAACAAACTTGGTAGACACCTATTAGAACATGTTTCATGCTAAATATCTTAGCTCTAACTCTTTTGGTTCTTTAAAAGAAGATTTTTTAAGTTTTTACTATATGCATATAGGGAAAATCAATGACCCCCTGGGGCGGGGCCAATTTTGACCCCAGGGCTTTTATTTGAACAATCTTGGTAGACACCTATTAGAACATGTTTGATGCTCAATATCTTAGCCATAGCTCTTTGAGTTATTTAAAAGAAGACTTTTTAAGTTTTTACTATATGCATATAGGGAAAATCAATGACCCCCCGGGGCAGGGCCAATTTTGACCCCAGGGCTTTTATTTGAACAAACTTGGTAGACACCCATTAGAACATGTTTCATGCTAAATATCTTAGCTCTAGCTCTTTGGGTTCTTTAAAAGAAGATTTTTTAAGTGTTTACTATAAGCATATAGGGAAAATCAATGACCCCCCGGGGCGGGGCCAATTTTGACCCCAGGGCTTTTATTTGAACAAACTTGGTAGACACTCATTAGAAGATGTTTCATGCCAAATATCTAAGCTCTAGCTCTTATGGTTTTTTAAAAGAAGATTTTTTAAGTTTTTTCTTTCGGTTGCCATGGCAACCAGAGTTCTGCATGGAATTAAATTCTTTGAACAATTTCTAAAGGTGACCACCAAAGGAACATTCCTGTGAAGTTTGGATGAAATTGGCTCAGTGGTTTATGAGGAGATGTCATTTAAAGTAAAAGTTTACGGACGACGGACGGACGGACGGACGCCGGACGAAAAGCGATCACAAAAGCTCACCCTGTCACTTTGTGACAGGTGAGCTAAAAAGCCCATGCTCTTCGTAGTGAGCTAAGACAACTTAGACAGCGGACACAACAAATCATATGCAGGTATCGACAATAAAAAAATTAACAACTCATACATACTCGTAACTTTAAAATGCGTGATGAAACAGCAATCAACAAAAATTTACCTGTGAAATTTCTGATAAAGTGGTGATGATATACAGTATTGTTTTTCTACCCTCATTACATGCCGCCTCACTGCCTCGCTCAACCTAACTTCCTCCCTAAACCTCCTCATCTTCTCCGTAAATGTTATCACACTGAAAAGTTAAAAATAGAATAACACTACCCCCTGAAAGTTTGTAATGGACTTGACCTGTTTTTTCAGTTTGGAACAGTCCATTCAAAGATTAAGAGATGTGTCACAGTTGTCAGGAATGGAACAGGTTACCCACACATCTAAGGTTTTGAAAAAATTTCTAAAAGAACATTTTATGCAATCAATATCTGTTTAGTCCTTTCAATCCAGTCATTCTACTCAAATTTTATTTATTTATTTTTTATGTTCAGTGCATAATTTGAGTAGTACCTATTCATTGTCAGACATAATAATGCGCATGCGTCAAAATGGTAGCACTTTTTTGAAAACGGTTAAAAATTTGTGAAAAAAAAGGATTTAAAGTAGTTTTTCTAGTGATTTTGGATTTGATTTATAGCTGAAAATGGATATAAATAAGTAAAGTTTATATAGTATGGGAAATAAAAAACGGAAGAATAGAAATAGCAGTGGAACTGACGTTGAAGAAATCAACAATAGAAAGGTATCTAAACAAAGAGGCCCGTCTGGTGATTTAGATTTTAATATTTCTGTGAGCGACATACTTAACCAGACTAATTCCGTTTTATATGATGATAACTCTGATAATAGTGTATTTGACATAAATTCAAAAGCAAAAGTTTTCGAGAAAATGGCGTCCAATGAAAAGAACCAACAAACAAGGATATTATGAAATGTTTAAATGGAATAAGTGACAGATTATGTGCAGTAGAGAAAAAACTTAGTGCTTTTGACCAGATTGAGAAACAAATTTCTAGTTTTGAAAAAAGAGCTTAAATCAATATGGGTGGCTATTGATGATAGGGCAAAGAAGGTGGAAGAGCGAGTAGCTAAAATGGAGGATAAGATTGACAGCACAGACATAAGTTCAGCCATATTAGCCGGTAAAGTAGATGAGCTTGAAAAGGTTCGGGACAGTATTAGAGAGGAGGTGTCTTATCTCAAATCTCAGTCAATGAGGAACAATCTTATCTTCACCAATGTACCGGAAGAACAACTCTAGCGGCAATGAGCCAACGGAAGTGACCCGAACGTAAACTACGGAAACACCTCATGGAAGCTTGAAGGTTGCCAAGGAGACAGCTGACAATATCCGCCTCGAGCGTGTTCACAGATCACCAGGTCAGCCATACCTGGGAAAACCCGGACTATTGTTGCCAAAATTTACATTTTTTCAAAGACCGCGAGTTAATTAGAAGACAGTGGAAACATTTGAATGACACACCTTATAAAATGTACGAGCAATTTCCACAGGAAGTGATTGAAAAGCGTAGGAGACTAGTGCCAAGAATGAAGGCCGACAGAGAGAATGGGAAAAGGTCATGGATTGCATATGATACGCTGTTCATCGACGGTAAGCCTGTCCGGGAGTAGGGATGCGCCGGAGGTGAGCTAGCTATCTTGTCATGGAACGTGCATGGATTAACATCTGACAAAAAAAGACTCATAAAGACTTTGTAAATAATCATTTCAAGTCACGATATATGTTTTTTGTATGAATCTTGGACAAATTCTAGTAGTAATATTTCTTTAAATGGGTATATTTCATTCAATTTTTATAGAAAATTTCAAAATAGGGGTGCGCGAAGATGCAGTGGTGGGGTTATTTTGTATTTTAAAGAGCATTTAAAGAAGGTATACAAGTAATTAAAAATCACCATGATACAATCATTTGGCTTAAACTTGATCGTAATTTTTCAATACTAAAGAAGATATTTATGTGTGTGGTGTATATATATGGGGTGCAGACTCACCTGCGTACAATACTTTAAATGTTGATTTGTTTGATTTATTAGAAAATGATATATTTTTATACGACAATTTAGGGGCTGTGTACATTCTAGGAGATTTCAATAGTAGAGTAGGAAATAAACATGATTTTATTATACATGATACTTTGAATAATGTTTTTGATGATATAGATTATGACCCCGATAATAGTTCATGCAGGGCCTCAATAGACTGTAAACATAACAGCCATGGTATAAGATTATTAGATTCTTTGTAAATCATCATGTTCACGAATAGTTAACGGTTGTATCGGGGACACTAATCATCATACTTTTATTTCGCATAACGGGGCATCTGTTATAGACTATTTATTATGTAACGAACGCAATTTTTCACTGATCAATAATTTTAGTATATTGTCATTCAATGAATGGAGTGATCATGCCCCCTTACAATTGAAAATATCATGCAACAATACACCTGATAAAGATATTATATTTACAGAAATGAAATACAAATGGAATGATGTATATAAACAACAGTTTAGATCAGGAGTCATTGCTAATTTACCTCTATTTAATAATATTGTTAATGATTTAGACAATAACAGTCGACAATCTGTCAATAATGCACTTAATAGTTTTACAGATGTATTAAGAAATGTTAGTGACCCATTATTTTCAAAACATGTCAGTTTAAAAATGTTCATTGTTTTGAAGAAGAAAGTTGTATTAAACACGCTGATTGGTTGATATAGAATGTAGGAATGCACGTAATAAGTATTTAGAATCTTTAAGGATGTTTAATATCTCAAAGACAGCTTATTTTAGAATAAGGTTGTGTGAAAATAAGTCATTTTATAAAAATATTGTTAGAAAAAAGAAAAGCTTACATTACAGAAAGAAAATGTCTGAGATAGAAAATTTAAAGAAAGGTAAACCTAGAGATTTTTGGAAATATTTTAAAAAGAAATCGAACAATTTTGGAAAAAATATAACGATAGAAAATTTAAAGAGTATTTTTCTAATATAAGTAACGACTTATTTGCTTGTTTGCAATGAGGAGGCTAATCAGTTTTGTAATAATAATGATTATATGAAGTCAAATGATATTTTTCCAGAATTAGACCAGCCAATTACAGTTTGTGAAATTTTAACTGCTGTAAAATCACTAAAGCGTAACAAAGCGTATGGTAGCGACTGCTTATTAAACGAGTATTTTATTGAAAGTATAGATATTTTATCAGCTCATATCTGTGATTTATTTAATGGTATTTTAGATTCGGGTTATTTCCCCGATAAATGGACAGAGGGTATTATAATCCCTTTACACAAAAAAGGTTGTCACGATGACGTAAATAATTACAGAGGTATTACTCTTGTTAGTTGTATGTCAAAATTGTTTACTACTGTTATTAATAATCGAATTGAGAAATTTGTAACGAACATAACACTATTTCTGATGCTCAATTCGGATTCCGTAAAGGAAGGTCTACTGTAGATGCTATATTTGTACTTATGTCATTAGTTGAAAAATATTTGAATGAAAATAAAAGATTATATGTTATATTTGTTGATATGATGAAGTGTTTTGATTCTATTGATAGAAATGGTTTATGGTTAAAAATGTATAATTTTGGAATACAGGGTAAATTATTAAGAATTGTTCGTGATATGTACCAGAAAATTAAGTCTTGTGTCAAACTTTGTTCAACTTATTCTGAATATTTCCAATATGCTGTTGGTCTCCGTCAAGGGGAGGTAATGTCACCTCTACTATTTTCAATTTTTGTAGAAGACATTGAATTGTATCTTCAAAACAATCCCGACTCAGGTTTAATATTAGATGATATTGTTTTAATTCTTTTACTTTTTGCAGATGATATGGCAATTATAGGCAAAAGCCTGAGGAAATACAGGAACTTTTAGATCTTTTGTATTTATATTGTAACAACTGTGGCCTTAAAGTAAATACAACAAAAACTAAAAATAATGGTATTTAGAAAAAGAGGTCGTATTTTACCAACTGAGCAGTGGAACTATAATGGCCAAAATATTGAAGTAGTTAATGATTTTAATTATCTTGGGACAGTTTTTAATTATACGGGCAATTTTACATTAAATCAGGAATATTTGAGTGGTAAAGCTTTAAAGGCAATGAATGTTCTTCTTTGTAAGTTGAAAAAATTTGACCTTTCTCCCAGAACATTATGTCAGTTATTTGACTCATTTGTTTCATCGATATTAAATTATTCATGTGAAATCTGGGGATATACTAAGTCTAAAGAGCTAGAAAGAATACATTTAAAATTTTGTAAAAGGTTATAAGAGTTCAACCTAACACTTGTAATGCTAGTGTATATGGCGAACTGGGAAGATATCCCTTATATATTCATAGGTTTGTAAGGATAATAAAATACTGGTTAAAAATTGTAGAAACTGATAACATAATCCTTAAGACAGTATATAATCAAGCTCTAGATGATAGCAACAATGGTCATAAAAATTGGGTTTCGAATGTAAAGAAGCTTTTGAATGATTATGGATTTTCATATGTATTTGATAATGTTAATATTATTGACAAAAAAATATTTTTATTTGAATTTAGAAGTCGTGTTATTGATTCTTTTAAACAGGAATGGTATGCTACTTTAGATAATAGTTCTGTATTGTATATGTACAAAAAATGTTAAATGTAGTTTTGAGTATGAACTTTTATTTGGATATCTTGCCAAGATGTTTAAGATTTTATTTCTGTAGATTAAGAATGAGTACTTTGTCTTTGAGAATACAAACTGGCAGATATTCTAGAAATAGAATTGTTAGAGAAGAAAGATATTGTTTATGCTGTAATACCTCAGACATTGAAGATGAATTTCATTTTGTTTGTATATGTCGTTGTGTTATTCAGAGTTAAGAAAAAAAATATTTGAAAATTAAATATACCAGAAACCCCGTCAGTTTATAAATTTTTACAATTAATGAATTCAAATAATAAATATGAATTAATTCAGTTATCAAAATTTGTTAAAGAAGCACTTGCTTTGAGAAAACACACTGTTAAATGTTGAGCGTTAAACATCATGATAGCTCATTCTCCTTTTCGTATGTCTTTGCTTTTTTAGTTCGTAGTATACATATTTATCATTTAATTTTCTTGTTACTAGATAAATTAAGATAAAGAATTTTGAATCATGATTGCAATTACCATTATATTGACGTTATGCTTGTAAAAATATTGTATTATAGATGATGTACTATGTACAAATCTTAATAAAGTATCTGTTCTGTTCTGTTCTGTTCATATTTGTCATAATTATGATTATAATACATGTGTGATAAATTTTGTGATGGAAATACTTATGTGCAATAATTGGTATAAGAAACTTGTAATTGAATAATTTATGTGCAATATTTGATAATAGTAATGTGAAGTAAGCAAATGTCAGACTCAAAAAACTTTGAAAATAATTCTTTTAGCTAAAGTTCAACACTAAAATGATGTCATGACACAACTTTGTATCTACAAACAAATAGATGAATACTGCAATATATAGTAAGCAAGTCATAGTATATAACATACTTGCTGCCACATTGCTGTAAGATACTTGTCAGTGTAAGGCTAGGATATGCAATACAATCATCTACACTACCGTCTGGTTTCCTCGAATATATAACAACTTCTTCCTTTGTTGATACACTGAAATATCATATTAATAAACTATTAACAGTATGCACCTACTGGCATTGATATATGGGTATTGAATAGTGGCTGTTAGAGGCCTTTTGTTGAAAACTCTCAATTTGATATTGAAAATTCACACAGAACTATACTGAACACTTAGAAAAACCAGCTTAAAATTAAGGCATAAATAAGGTCACTTTTCTGCATTTTATATATGTGTTTCTATCATCTTTAAGAAGTGACTTTATTAAGTCTGTTAAATCTTCTTTTTTATAGTTAGCACACAAGTACTTCCCCAGGTATCGAAAAATATTTTCAGAGTCACTCGTCCATCAGGATGATAAGCTTTTACATCCAATGTGTATTGTGCAGGCAACATTTTTCTACTTGTCCATTATCAAGTTCTCTTAAATTCTACTTGTAATAACAAGAGGACCAGTGGAAATTTTTGAAGTTCCCAATTAATAAAAGGCACGAGTCATCACAAAAACAGGGGGAAAAAATATACTGGAAGTCTTAATGTATGTACGATTTAAATACAAACCTTAAATCAATCACTGCTGTGTATATTGCCAACATTAACCAATCAGTGATTCCATTCCTCAAGTTTGACTGATCTGTATTAGAAACAAACTCTTGCCATACATCCCATGCCTTCGTCTTCACCTCGGCCGAGACACTCAAAACTTTGCTTAATCTTTCAAACTCTTCTTCTGCTGTTGACCTGCAACACAATGGAAAATGTAGTTATTAATTAATAAAAACTATAAATTATAATTTACAATGTTTTAGATCCATAAATAAATAGTTTTTGCACTTTCAACAAGATCAGGCTTTTAAAATAAAGTGAAGCCTTCATCCCATTCATTGTACTTTCAGTATTCATGCACATGCACAGTTATGAAGAACTGCCAATTGAAGGGCTTGAGCTATGCCAGCAGGGTCTCGAACCTGGACACCACCTCGGAAGCTGGATTGGTCTCAACTAAATGGCTGAATAGTAACTGCATTTTCTGCTACTTAATTTCTTTTTAACTTTTATCTAGGAACAAGAACTGGTTAAAACCAGGTGATGCTCCCCAAATAGGTTTTGGACACAGGACAGTATACCTCTTGCAGTGTTTATGTCCCAGACAAAGTTCAGTGTAAAAATGGACAAAGGACAATAAGTTGAATAACTCAAAAAATAGGCAAGACAGAGTTATGGTTCTATTGTATTGCACTTCTACTCAATGAGATCTATCTACCTACAAAGTTGCATGTTGATATCTCTTATAGTTTTACAGGGTTTTACGGGACGCAGAATTCTGCGTCCCTATACGCATAAATTTTGACATGTACGCATATAAGTTATCCACTTGCGTCCAAATGTACGCACAAAAATAATCCTAGACAATAGATATTATTGTTTCTGGCCCGACATGATTTTATCTCTTTCTTCTCGAGGCTCACAAAATTCCATTTAAATCTAATACAGTAAGCAGAAAATGCTTGCATTGTTTATTTCGGAAGTTAACATAATTGAAATCTACTGCGCATGCTATTTGCAAGTGCCCGTTGCAGAAACTGATGACGTTTATCGTGCAAGCTACAGTAACTGATGACGTTTACCGTAAAATCTATTTTAGGTAGCTGTTTTTGGTTTTTCTGTTGCTATATTTAGACGGACTATTTATAACAAGCAATTACTATTGGTTAGCGTATCCAATGTCGATGCGAATGTAATTTGTACATGAACGGCGATAATAAAAAAGGCAGTGCTTTTTGCAAACTTATTTTCATAGTGTTATAGAAATTAAGTCGCTGGGTATGTTATTATCGTTGGTGTTATAAATATAATGGTTTCGGCGAACTTAACTTTTGACTGGGACATCAAGTATGTCCCAACTTATGAGGAGGTGCAAAAGCGGTTTCGTCATCCTTTTGTTATATGATATTTTTAAAAACGCAACATATTTAGCTGACTGGTCTGTAAAAGTTATATATTGTGTGTTTACTAGTTCAGCTAAAAATATATTGTGTGTTTACTAGTTCAGCTAAAATATTTACAAATAGATCAGTACAAATTTTCAGTCTGTTGGTGTAATCACCTTATCAAAAACAAAATATGCTACTAAAACTTGACATTCCAGCCACTCAAAGACTTATAAGCCTTGGAAATAGCACATGATATTATTGTAAAGGGCTACTAAAGGGCTATAAAAAAAAACCTAGTGATAAAAGATATTGAAATCATATACTTCTTATGAAAACAGTACAATATACATGCATATCTCTTACAGGGTAAATAAATGATTTTAAGCAAAATAGAGTGGTCTTCATAGTCTTTTATAGTGAAAATAATTTTGGACCCCTAAAATTCAGGCCTGGACCCCTACTTTTCTAGGCTGTGCATCCACTGGACCCCTAAAATTTCAAAGAGATGTAAAACCCTGGTTTTAGAGTTACGTCTCGGACAAGGTTCAAAGTGTAAAAATGAACAAAAGGCAATAACTCAAAAATTAGGCAAGACAGAGTTATGGTTCTTTTGCACTGCACTTCTACTCAATGAGATCTATCTACCTCTAAAGTTTCATGTTGATACCTTTTGTTATTACCTGGTTACATAGTAATGTCCCAGACAAAAATAGCAGATGGACAAACAAAGCAGCGACTTCATGCTTACCCGTCGGTAAACATAAAAACTGTATCCATGTCTTTATTCTTTCTATCCTATTTGATATTTCTTTTGCCTTTTTTCTTGCACACTGTTAAAGAAATGTCAAGTTTCGACAGTTTAACGTACAGATGTGGTAGATGCAACAAAAAGAGAACAAATTATTATATCTCTCAGTCTCTGATCAAAATCACATTTATATTTAATGATCTTTGTCGATACATGCGCCCTGTGTAATATTTCTTTTTCTCATAACCATGAGAATCTGGTGCAAAACAGCAATTCTGCAGATTCTGTTCACTCAATATAAAGTAAACAGGTAAAGTACGAGATAACAAAGGTACGAATTTGACAGATTTTACATCTTTGGAAAATCCCTCATATTTTTACCCTTTATTGGAGCTTTCCACCGAATCATCCATTGTAATATTTTAGAAATTAACGTATTTTAGTAAGAATGTTAAGTTTTAGGGTAAAACAATCTCCTTCTACATTCCTAAAGTCCATATGAAGCTTTGCAATTTTGACAATGTTGACAAAAGCCAAAAGCGCGCCATTACAGGTTTGTTCGATTGGCATAAGTTAATTACCCGAAAGGAGCTTATGAATTCTCGAAAAGTTTCCACTTTCGCAAAATTTTATTTTTAAATAGTTTCTTACTGTCAAAGCTACTGGTCGCATTTTGCCTAAAAGATGTTTTATCTAGTTATTCATGCAATATGATATTGCATGTAAGAAATGTATGAAAAAAAGGGCCACAGGTTCGGTAAAACTTGCATGAAATGGATATAGTGTCCATATACGATCCTCAATGGTTGAGTTTCCTGACATTAAACTCATTCAGCCACAAACATGGACGATCATAACAATTGTGCTTTCTCCTAGACCTTCATATAATGTCACTAAGTAATCCTAGGGCGGGGCCATTTTTGCACCAATCGAAAATTTATATAACTTATTGTAGATGGCAATGCTACATGCCCTGGACACAGATCCAGATTCTTTGGTTTAATGTTCTTAAGTATTAACACGACCTCTCCTTTATAAGGATCCGGGGTTTTCCCCAAGGAAAAATGAATCTTAGTGTTAAATGGTGGTTTCAAGTATTGCATTTTTAGGTACACTTCACTACATTTTCCTAGATTTTTTTTTCAAACTGAAATACATAGATCTACAAGTTAAATCTTTATCTTAAAATGTCTGCATATTAAATGTGGTAGATTCTCATGAATTTAAGGGTGCATATCATAAAATATATGCTTCTACATTTTCCGAGAATCTTTCAGATATGCACAAGTGTTGAACACTGTTAATTCTCCGGAACGTTTACTTTGTATTGGTATGAATAGCGCTGTATAATGTATTTTATAGAGTTTATTGTGAAACGCTTATCAGCTAAAACTTTTCACATCACTATCTCAAAAGTATATAAAAAAAACCCTACATATTGCTCACAAGTGAATACATATAAATACCTAATATGAGATCATATGCATAGAAATCTAAGATGTGAGCCCTTGCAATGGCTGTATGTAAGAGGGAAGTTCATGTTGGCAATCATTGACAAAACAGTACTTTCATTTCTACCACATGTTTCTAAAATTGCTCCCAGTAATTCAGTGTTTGACAGGAAGTTGATCAGTTATATAAAATGTATTTGGTTTCCATCATTCATTTATGACAGCTTCGACTTACACTCTAGTATAATGTTAATTTTCTGATAAAAAACCAGCAACATATCTGGGCGTCTAGGGACATGGGCTCCAGCCCCTTAAGCCCCCTCCCCACCCCAGTGTATCCATGCCTGCAACATTGTGAAAAATCTGATTGTTTTGGTTCGGTATTTTTTGAATATGTGAATATCATATATCATATTTGATAAGACAACTTTGTTTGTTTTGTTTTTGCTTTTTGGTTGGTTGGTTGGTCGGTCGGTCGGGTTTTACGTCGCACCAACACAGAAGAGGTCAAATGGCAACTTTGCAGCTGGTGGAGGTACACCGCATTATCTCCTGAGTAGAACTATCGACAATCCATATGCTTGCTGAAAGAGTTCTAAGTCCCTGGTGGGATTCTAACTTTCAGCGTCGAGGGGCAAATGTTTTGAAGTCACACGATGTATTTATAAGACAAGTTACATGAATGAAGTACCTGAACCAAAGGCGGAGGTCAAGGAACTCACTCAGCTCAAAATTCAACTACGCAGTCACAAAAAACATATTTAAACGCAAAAATTGTGTCCAGTAAGGAAGTGGGACGGATAGTTATCCTAAAATAGCAACGCCAGTACACCAAAAATGTGGAAAAGTCCATATATGTACAGGTATTCTTCAAAAAAAGAAATCTTTATTGAATCACGCGCAAGCTGACTGACATTCATTATATATGCATTTACTGCACCTAAAATAATCATTTCCTATAATCATTTAAGACACTTACATAACATGTACGTTTCAAAAGTAAATCAATTAACATACACAGACAAACGTGCTTTGATTTCTTTTTCTATACTTAAAAAATATTTTGTGCAGAACACGAGTGTATTTAATTAGCAAGATACGAGAACATGGCAGTTTTCTTTTTGGTGACGTAGGTAAGGTTATGATTGTAAAGTATTATCACATCTATAAATGGTCTAATATAATATCCCGGTCAACTTACATAAACAGGTAAATATTCTCTTATAATCAAAAATGCTTAGCAAAATAGGATTCTGTAAAATATTATTAAGAGTGCTCATCAAATTTCGAAAAAAAAATAAAGTCATCAAGAAAGCTTGAATTACAAAAAACAAAACAAAAAAAAAACGTGGTAATTATTGTGGTTATTCTTTGCTCAATATTTTTAAAGGCACATTATGCCGATTAACTTTTTTCTTCTTTTGAAAGGGCAAACACGAGTTTTAAGGGGTATAAATAATGATTTTAAAGCATGTTAGAGGCTTATCACTTGAAGAAAGTGGTGATTAATGTGAAATTATTCGTCATAAACAAAGCAAAATGTAGTAGTATTTCGCATTGAAGTCAAAATAGTAAATCACAATAATTGCACTGATTTCAAAAAAGCGAAACAAGCAAAAATTTGGTCAGGCAATAGGCCAATGAGTACCTTTTTGTATCAATGAATTAAATAAAATTATAAAAAAAGTTTTTTGAAAAAAAACAAAAATGAACGCATTTCTGTAGCATAATGGGCCTTTAACGTAGCGAGATATGGCATATACATGTAACTACAAAATGTAATTATGTTTAGATCCATACTACGCACTTGCCTAAAAAATTACATTAATATTGTTATTAACGATAATGACACTTCGGACCAGATTCAACTCACAAATTATTTAGATATCACCATGATTCGATTTCACCTGTTCACAGATGCAGTTGTTTTATATGAAGAAAGATTAATAAGTATTGTTATAAAGTTAGGAAACGTAATATACATAGTAACTATTGTTAAAAAAACAACAACATAAAAACAAACGCAAAAAACTCTATTTGAAATGATTCCACATCAGAACAAAAGCAATAGAAAACAACAGCAACAAAAAAGGAACTACAAATATGCAAGTTAAAAATAACAACAACAAAAACTAATTAAACAAACAAACAAACAAACAAACAACAGAGAAATATTTTATTTTCATTGACAGTATTAAATTACCGGTGTACAATAATAAGAATAACTTATGAATTGAAATGCTAATTAAATACTGCATCATAGTTTATAGTAGCGCATCACCAGTTCATGCATATTCATGTTAATTCCTATGAAAAATTAGAAATTGTTCTAAATTCTAATGTGTTATCAAATGAACACCGAATATCATTTACCTTAGCCTGATTATTTTGAATTCACAGAAATTATTTTATCATGTCAAAACATGTTGTTAAAGAACCCTTCCTACAATATTAACGGAATATCTAGCGGTATCTGAAACTATAAAAATCCGCCAGGTTTTGCATCAAAAAGTACATGGCGTTTTCATCCTATCATTATGGTCGGTATAAGGTCCCATTCCCAATCCAAAATAACCCCTCCTCCAATTTTCATACACAATATCGCAACTTTTCATTTTCTTGTTAAAAACTGATTTTTAAAAGAGGTAACAATTTGTATGCTCATACACATAAATAAAACTAAAACGTCTTTTTTAAGGTAGTTTTTTTTCTTCAAACTTTCTAATATGCCTGAAAATGCTACATATTTATACATGCACTTTGCCCTTTTCTCAAAACAGCTGTGAAAAAATTATACATTTCTTCAAGAATGTACATTAAACATATAATATAAAGTAACAACCATGATTTCTTATACTAAAGTCATAGTATGAATGGTCATAAGTTTAATTTAAAAAAAGAATCTCATCTGAAGGCGTGTAATTTAAATATTAAATTTTCAAAATTATGTCACTGTGACAAATCGTGCACGTTTGCTTACCAGTTTTAATTAATATTTATAAATGCGTTGTTTCTTTATTTTCTTTCTTGATTTCTTACTAATTAACTCTTTAAATACATTGTTTTATTTTGCTTAGGATTGCTCATTATTATTAACCTCAGTAGGCCCTATATAAAACTAGTCAAAATATTTTGTCGTGCCAAAGCTAGATTTTGAGATATTTTTGTACTGGGTCAGAATCACACATCATAGTTGGGCTAGCCCTAAAACACAATTATGTAAGTTTACCTCCTTTAGCACAAGAAATTTACGTGTTCATTGTCCAACAGAATCAACATGATGTACCAATCAGTCATAACCCTTGTGCTACCAACCACCCACACCCAGGAAAAGCGGGTTCAGTCCATTAGTGAAGCCAAATCGTCCGCATTTGGACCACTGCCAGAATCTCGATCCCGCACTATATAGAAAGTGCACTGCATTAGACTAGGTTATAACACTGTTGCATTGATCAGTTTTAACATGATTTTAATTGATTATAATGATCAATTGGAACCAGCATGTAAAATCACAGAGCTACATGTATATAATTATTTAAAGTATTATGTGTACAGTTCTCGTAAAGGTCAACGAACTTGTATATTTTACAGGTGCGTCAATAGATCTATACAATTTTAACTCTTTTTATTTCTTGAACTATATAAAATTAAAAGTCCAGACAATGTTCTTCAAGAAAAAAAATCTCATAACAACAGAGATCTCTATGGTAACACTTATATTACCAACGGACACTATATACGTAGGTAGGGTTCGATTGAGACGATAGCGATATAAAAATAAATATATTCAGCAGAGGATTAGTCGAAAAGAGTTAATTAGCACATAAAGCCACAATAAAGTTTTAATAAAATTTCTTTAAATAGACACACAAGGGCCATCTTCCATTTAAATTATTACACTTAACATGGCACTGGATAAGGAAACTGTGGAATTAACCCAGGAGGAACATCAAGAATTGACAAAATATGACAGGTAAGCATAATGAATTTTACCGGTTTCACATGCATGGGTTTCAATAATTTTTGTTTATTTTCATTGAACGCGACTGCTCGCACTCCTGCTACATTAGATATACTATATTCTATATAAAACATTCATATTTATTTATTTACACTGATAATGTTTTTGACGGCATAAACAGCAAAAATACACTATTATTTAATGGGCTTGTCTCTTATATGAAATCATATTAACATCCTGGTGCATTGACTTGTCTATGACACATTTAAAAGAGATTAACTGCAAAGAGAGATGTACAGATAATGTCAGGTGACATCAAGAAAGAGCACTGTGTGCATATAGTCCATGTTTAATGAGAGTCCATCCGAGGATGCAGTGTCTATTCTAGGAGGGGGATGAGGGGATTCACTCATATTTTTAAGAATTCCCCCTATGTTTTCAGTAGCGGGGGCAGTTTTACATAAAGATAGAAGGAAAAAGATCAACAAATGTAATAAATTCTCACTTTTCGATAAAATCCCCGGTTTTTTGAATTATAGAAAAGACACAGGACATGTCAATTTTGAGAATCTGGCCATTATCCGGGTCAGCTCGGCCCTAAAACGTACTTGATCGGCCCCGAGTCAGCTCGACCCTATTCCAACTCGGCACGGGTCAACTCGGCCCATTTTTTAATTATCAATATTTAGGTTTGTGTTATCACTTTTTATTGTTATTATTGTAATTATTTATAAAACACGGTTTTTTCACATAAAAGTTTCAGAACTAGCAGCAGACAGGCTTTTCTTATCAGTAGAATTGCGAGTAAAGATAACCAATTGCGTATCTCACTGTATTTCTGACTCGTGGTAGGTTTAACCGTAAATTTAAATACCTTCAGTGTCAAACAATGTGTTGAAATATATACTGAGAGGAAGCTAAGATCACCAGCTTTTAATTGGTGTAACAAATTTTAAAATCTGACATTTAATCGCCCCAAACTAGAGATTTAAACACCCCAAACTAGAGATTTAAACACGGCTAAATTTGCATTCAGGGAAACTAAGGGAAACAAGTCTTGTTTTTTCTCTCAATATACCTCGGTTATTTACGCAAACTCCGCACAGTGATTACCTCCCTTGGCAGAATTGTAATTGATAATGGGAGATTACTGCGTAGGAGATTGTTATTTACGTAGTTCAACAGAGAGAGTTTATAAATATAAGACAAATAAATAACAATTTTTTTCTAAATATACTTTATTTCGGCAGAAGTACAATGTATAACTATATAATAATAAGATATTTCTTATTATTCATTTACCTTACCAGCATGCAAAGCAAAGTTAATACGTAATATATATTTTTGTAAAGTGGGCCGAGTTGACCCGTGCCGAGTTGACCCGTGCCGAGTTGGTATAGGGCCGAGTTAACTCTTTTCCCAATTTTGAAGCACGAGGTGGTGAAGTCAAGATATATTGACATGCCAAAGCTAGATTCTGAGATGTTTTTGTTCTGGGTCATAATCTCGCTTCTATTGCCACAAAATATCACAATATCTCATGGAATAGCAAAATTAGTTCAAGTTAGACTAAAGGTGGTGATAATTTAGCTCCATGCAATTTTCATGGAAAAAAACAAACTTATCACCTTATCTATTGGTGACAGGATATTTTGCTTCCTGGACAAGTGGATGTTATCAGCTTTGGACTTTCAATCTCTTAGACATTTTTGCACTGCATGGATGGTCTTTTGGCTACCATTGTTCATATATATGGTACTTTAAAGGAATATTTAAAGGGATTATGCCTGATTAATCTGTAAAATAATGTGCGATATGGTCTATGTTGTTATAGCTTGATTGGTCAACTGATTGGAATTTGGATTATAAATCCTGAGTTATCTCGGTTATCACTCTAATACAATCAGTGTCACCGTGCATTCTGTAACATCATGTGTGAAGTCATACTTAATCTCATTTATAATAATATTACAATTTATATATTAAATTGATAGCTGACAATAATATTCATTTTTAAAAGAATTTTAATTTTGACAATACATTTAAATGACAATTTTTGAAAATTCATTTGTTGAATATTATTTGTTTTTAATTTCAAATCAATTATTGTAACATTTATATTATAAAAATAGCAAAATTTTCAAAAGTGTTTGTATTTTTCTTTTGAATTAATTTATCTTTAGATTTTGTGATATACTTAAATATATCTAACCTTACCTATTGACTTAATAAGTGAAGAAAATAAAGTTACTTGAAAAATATATAAAAAAAAGTGTTCAATTTTGAAAAAATATTAAACAATAATTATAAAACATATATCAAGCTAGATAGTTTGATATTAATAAAAAAAAATTAGCATTTTTGCATCAGCAGCAAATTCAGAAGTGAAAAAAAATGAACATATTTGCATCAGCAGCAAAATCAGAATTAAGTAAGTAAGAAAGTAAAGTAAAGTAAAGTAAAGCAAAGCAAAGCAAAGCAAAGCAAAGTAAAGTAACAACTTTGTTTAATGAGGCAACACAGTTGTGAAGGGGCCATATTAAAACTTAGAGAAATGTATGTGTATTGTTAAAAAATAGATTAATATTTAACTGTTGAAAAAACAAATACACCAGAGGGAATGTAAAGAAATAATTTTTAAAAGTGAAAGCAATCTTGCATTTATATATATGTTTTATGGTCCAGCCTACACTGTGAGTGAAAGCAGTTAATAAGTCATCAATGTAATTGAGAACACTGTCTTTATGTTAATTGAGGATATTATTATAATTATGTCCAACATGTATAAGTTATTAAGCCAGCCAGCATAGCTCAATAGGTTAGAGAGTGAGACTTGTAATCTCAACATTGGGTCGATTCCCAGACTGGCCAACTAAAATAACTTATCAGTCTTTCGGATGAGACTTTAAATTGAGGTGCCGTGTATGAGTGCTTTAATTCTTGGCAAGCTAGAGAACCAGGAGAAGCTTCTGTAATTGGGGCATCTATCTGTATCTTGCACTTTCCTCCGAAATCTAAAATGGCTAATGCTCTTCTGGAGAACTCGCCCATATGGGCAACTGGAGGCGAGTGTAAATAAACTCAAATACACACAAAAATAAGTTATTATTAAAGTTGTCTACAATACTAGACATAGACTTAAGAGTTTGACCATTGAAATGACTCTTTGACCTTCCAAATTTCCTAATGGCTTGTTCTGACCCTCAGGATTTTAACTGGAGGGATAAATTTTGTTAAAGTCCTAGGGATTTGGATTTGTAATTGGTAAAACTGATTCCATACTGATCAAAATGACCTTCAAGATTCCATGGCAAGTGTGACCCCTGACTTAAAATGCTTATCTTGACTGGTGAATAGAAGAATAGGGACAGCTATTCTACCCACTCCAGTGATCGTCAATACATTTTTCATTCTTCAGAAAAGGCAAACATTAGTTTTATAACATTCAAAAAATGGTTTTAGAGTATGTTAGATGCTTGTTACGTTGGCCACTGAGTAACCTGTTTGAAAAATACAACAGGAAATTAAAGTGAAAAAGCTTTTGAAAATTAAAATAAAGCATTTCTGGTGCATAATTGGCCTTTAAACCTTTTTTTTTTTAAAAATTGGTATGATTTTAGACCCTTCAGAAGAACCAAAACTTCGTGAAAATTCTGACTATTAATTCCCTGCATTTCTGAAGATCAATCATAATCATACAGATGCTGTCATTGACCTTGACCTTTATTTGACCTTGACATTAATTTTAAGGTCAGTGATCTTGAGATTTAAGGTCAATGATCTTGACATGTAAGGTTTAGCTATTGAATATTGATAAAATTTGTTATCAAATTTTACTCACATATTTAATTTAGTTATTTATACTTGGACTTCAGTTGTTTTATTATGATAATTTTTTTACATACTGTATTTAATTTTTTAATTTATGAATTTTACTCATACCGAGTCACGCTGGGGCAAACAACACTTAGAATAAATCTGATATGTTAGATAATTGAAGTTTGACTTCGACATTTGAATGACATTGACAGGGTAAAATTATTGAATTTTGTTTAAATTGCCTTTTTGTAACTACATGTTTATATTCACGTATTTAGTACATGTACCGTAAAATTCCTATTAAACGCCCCCAGGGGCTAAACATTTTCCAAAACGGGGGCTATTATTACAACACAGTTTTTTCCTAAATCCAAAAATCATTGTAAATACATTTAGTGTTAGCAAGTGTTGATAATAACATTAAAAAGTGTTAATATTTTAAAGTTCATACTTTAAAATTAAATGGATTCTGAATGATTTGATTGAAATTATGGATTTACTCATGAGTTCAGCACTGATGACTAGATTGTTTTTCTTATCAAAAGGCCTGGGGGCCTTTATTAGGGGAGAGGCGTTTATTAGGAATTTTACGCTATTTATATTTGGACAATACTGCATTAAATTTTACTTTAAAATGTTTAATTTCATGTAGATATATAACCTTGATCTATATCCTTGATATTTTTCTTTCAGTTGCTCATTTGGATTCTTAAAATTAGATAAGCCTGAGGAGGCAGCCACCAAAAGTTTGTTGGAAAAGGTTAGAACTAGTTTATTATTTGAAGATGCTGCAAAAAAGCTTTATTTGACAGTTTAGTTTTTCATCCTTTTTTGCAAGGAATCTTGGTGTACCTACATGTACTTTATAAATTTTTATACAATAAATTATTAAATACATTTGTACCTTTGTAATTTAATGGATAAATGTATGTTCAGAATTGTAAATTATTTTTGTTTTATCAATGCTGTGTTAATTGTACATGTATATTTAGTTCACAACTGTACAATTATATGTTGGGGGAGGCTCTGTGGTTAAATGGTTCTGGTTGTCGGCTTCCATCTGCTTCCCCCTCACTGCTGTGGGTTTGAATCCTGACAGGGACTTTGGATTTTTTCACGAGGAAGTTACGGAGCTAGCAAATGCAAGGTCTGTGGTTCCACTGAGGTACATACATATGTATGTTTACCTGCTTGTGTTTAAAATAATGCACATAGGAGCACCTGAGGCTTTCCTTCAATAGTGGGGCTTTTTTTTCACAGGTTCAGGAAGCAGCCCTGCCCTTAACTTTTTGGGAAAATTAAACAGTATATTTGTAAAAGAGGAAGAAAAAAAATTGATGAAAATTCTATTTGGGGAAAACTGCATGATTTTAAAGAACTTTTATTTGCGGTAGCCACCCTTAAACAGCCCCTGCTATAGAAGGAAAAAATAGCCTTGAATAGTGAGGCTTGAAAGTTGTTGAATGACCTGACAGCGTCAGTGTGGCTTAAAATCAGACCCAAAAAATTATACAAGTGTCTTATCAAATTATGTATATTGAAATGCAGGGTGTACAGTTTTATGAGTCAGTGATCAAAGCGGCTGTAAGGAAGGCCAAGAAAGACAACAGCGATGAGAAACCGAAAGTTGATGCAGCAATCTTTTGCAGACTAGGACATCTTCTACTCTTGTTGGAACAGTATGAGAAAGGTAGGAGCAAAAATGAATAATTTCTTGTAATACTAATAAGTAAATGTTATCTGGAACTCTGCAAATGTTGTTTTTTTTACCAAGCTAACTTTACCGTTTTAGCCTCATAGTTCACTAGCTGTCACAACAGATTAGTCAACCTGTTGCACTTATTTTTCGAAGCTGTAACTATAAAAGTTTGTACTTTAGATAAGCTGGGGAAAACCCAAAATATTTTTAATTTGGGAGTAAGTCTATTATTAACAGTATTCTCCAGTTTAAGATGAATATTGGAGGGTTACTGGGCATAAACAAATTTCTTCCATCTATGCCCAACTGATTCTACATTTCTGAAGCACTTTCCACCAAACTTTATAGAATGGGTTAATTGTTATAAATATTAACCAAACTTAAAGTTTTAAGGAGCGTCCTTGGCAAAGTATTACTTCAAACCACTTACCCCTCACTGCTTAAGGTTCCAATCCTGCTAGGGACCTGGGATTCTAGAGAAAGCTGAGAAAGCTATCCAGTTAGCTTAGGGAATGTTGGTTGTTCTACTCAATTTCCCCCTTGTGCCTGAAATAATGCACGGACAGGCACCTTAGGTCTTCCTCCACCAGTAAAGCTGGATAGTCACCATATGACATCTACTTGTGAGTGCCACATAAAATCTGATGCCATGTAAAATCCAACCCCAAAAAAGACTTTTTGAGAGAATATTATAAACAGTAAAGTTTATTATTGAAAGGGGTAGGGCGAATATCCAATTATCATTTAGGCAAGAATAATATAACAGTCAATTAAAATGACCATATAACCTGTCAAAAATCATTATGACAAGTTGATAATATATTCTCTATCTAAAATTATTCATGGAAGGGAACCTGAGGTCTTCCTCCACCAATCAAATTTGGACAGTCGTTAATGACCTATACTGTGTTGGTGCTACTTAAAACCCAACAACAACAAAAAAGAATGTACTACCTAATTGATAAGAATTGAAAATAAATCTTAATTTGAAGCAACCATGGTTTAAAGATAAGAGAAACATCACTTTTGTCTTCCAATGAAAATCATCGTTACAACTAATGAACTATGCAGTATTATAAATATAAATATGAAATTTTTTGTTTACAGCACTCTCAGCTTACCAGAAGTATTACCAGTTACAAGAAGACCATTGGAAAGTAAGTTCACTTTTTGTTACTGCTAGTTTTATTTTGTCTGCCTACTGAGCTCAATAGGGAATGAATCAGATAAATGAACCAGTGATTATTGGTGTGATCCTCGAGTGAGGACTCCGGGTGTATATTTTTTGTGAAAATAGATCTTGTATATTGAGTCTAATGGTCAATAGTAATAAGGAAACTGTCACTATGAAGCATTTTTCTAATGTACCAATATTTCATAGACTGCTTAATTCAGGAAGAGGAAACAATATAATAGAATTTACTCTATTTTTGAAAATTCGTAATTATACTTTATTATACCCCCGCACAACAAAGTTGTAAGGGGGGTATACTGGAATCAGCTTGTCCGGCCGTCCGGCTGTCCGTCGATTTTTTCTTGTCCGCCCAATAACTTAAGATTCCTTTGACCCACAGTCTTCATATTTGGCATGGAGGTTAGTCGTGATTTGTAGATGACCCCTATTGATTTTGAGGTCACCGGGTCAAAGGTCAAGGTCACAGGGGCCTTGACTTTTAAAAGCTTGTCCGCCCAATAACTAACGATTCCTTTGACCCACAGTCTTCATATTTGGCATGGAGGTTAGTCATGATTAGTAGATGACCCCTATTGATTTTGAGGTCACTGGGTAAAAGGTCAAGGTCACAGGGGCTTTTACTAAAAAAATTTGTCCGCCCATTAACTTAAGATTCCTTTGACCCACAGTCTTCATATTTGGCATGGAGGTTGATCATGACCATAAGGTGACCCCTATTGATTTTGAGGTCACTGGGTCAAAGGTCACAGGGACCTTGACAAAAAAATAAGTTTTTCCCCTCAATTGCTTAAGAATGCCTGTCCGCAGTGTATTGATTTTGACATTTTCACATTTGAAGCATGTAGAATACATAACTTAGCAATGCACTGGCTTAGTAACCTCAGATTTGGCAGGGAAGTTGTCCTTGAGCTCTAAATGGCCACTGTTGATTCTGACAAAGTGGTATGCGGGGGTATTCACGCCATGGCAGTGGCAGTTCTAGTTATTATTAGTATAATATGATTGATATCTTCTTTATTTTTTCAGAATGGTCCATTCCTTTATGGCATGGGATTTGTTTACTTCCACTTCAATGCATACCAACTGTAAGTATATCTTCAAATTATAGTTCTTTTTTTGGTTCACTAGAGCACATAATTATGCTCAAGGTGATTTCACTTGTCCGTACAGGCTATGGGACAACCTGGGCAACATGGAAAATTGATTTTGCTGCCCCTGCTATGAACACCCCACATATTCACTGTATAAACACTCTGTCTGCTAGCCAACAAAATGGTTTGCCAAATCACTCAGCCAGTATCATCAAAATTTCATATAAATGTTCCTTGGGTGCAGTTAAAAAAAATTCCATTTCATGCTGAACCGTGGTGATATATAAGATATTGGGATCACAGAGATTTTTCAACTTATAGAAAAACAACAATTTTCTTTAAAATCATGCAGTTCTCCCAAAGATTTTAACTTAAACCAGCTTCTTTATTTCCCAAATAAGCAAATTTAACAATTATTTTTCCCAAAATCAAGAGGCTAAAGCCTATTCCCAGTTTAATGAGAAAAACAACAGGATTGACTTTTGTCCTACTTTATTACACCTGTTACACCAGAGCGGCCAAGAGTGGCCTAGGTTGCAGTGAACACATGGACACCTTAGGGTTGAATTAGGAATGACTCAAGTTGCCATGTGGACTCTGAGCAACAGCGACTATTTTGAACATACACAAAACAAAAGCAGAGGATAAGTGTGTTCTCAGTGCTTGACCGTCAAGGTCAAATCATCAAAATTTGCTAAAAAAATGTCATAACTGTTATTTATTTAAAGATTTTGTTTATACTTGGATAGAAGAACATTTATGACAAAATGACAAGTTCAATTTTTTTTTTAAATATGAAGATAGTAATAAGAAAAAGTTGAGTGTGGCCCGTTTTGTGGTGGCTCTTGTTTGATAAATATTGTGTTTATGATCGATAACTTCAAAAGGTCATTTGTTGATTTTATAGAGAGCATGATATTAATTTGAAGTACTTGAAATATCATAGTTCATAAACAGACAGATCAAACAGTTATATTTTAAGAATGGCATGACACATTTCAGGCTTATGTCCTTTTCCTTGTCTGTCTTCTTAGCTCAATAGTGGTAGACTTGGATTTTTTATCCAGGGGTCACTGGTTGGATTCTCAGGCAAGGCGTAGTTTTTCTCTGACAATTGATATATGAGTGTAGGTTTAATACTAAATTTATTGAACAAGTGGAATAAAATCATATGCGAGCCTCTTGCTAGCATAATATTGCTTTACTAACAAGTTCAATAAATTTAGTATTGAATCTACACGACTATAACATTCTGTTCTGTTTATCATATGTATAAAATAACCATGGTAAACTATTAAACAGAGTCAGTTTTCATTGACACGCATTTTAGTGTAACGCTATGTTTATACATAGCGCAAATGACGTCACATCAAAGTGTTATTACAGTAGTGTAATATTGTTTTTATTAAATTGCTTTATTACACTCCTGCGTCGCAGTTTATTTGATAAATGGGACTTGATGGTAAAAGGTAATTTTTGCAGATTGCAGTTGTATCGTTGTAGCAGAAGTCCCATTTGTGTTTAAATATTAAAATATTTTTCATAAAGTGTTTACAGGGGGGTATCACGTTGGGTGGGGGGGGGGCAGGATCTGACCCCCAGGTGTCTGTGTTAGACAGTACATGCTGGTATAAATAAGGATCTACATGTAATTATGAAATTGACCAACCAAGAGTATGGTGTCTATATAACTCACATGCTCGCCTTTCTTTACACTGTTGGCATAGATAATTCACTTTAGTTTATAATTGAGATTTTCAAAAGAAATATGATGCCATTGTTTAGCTAGAAATCAATTTCCATTTCATAAATTACACACAAAGGTACATGTAGTAAATAAAAGTTCATAAATGGGAAAGTTCTTTGTATTTATGAAGTTCATTCTTTGTGAATTATGAAAATATTAATATTGATATTAATTTTATCAGTCTAAAAGAAGATTCAAAGAAATAAAAAATTAAATAATGCTTATTGGTGTGATAAACATAGGAGTGTTCTACCCTTACAATTATTTTAGTCCTCCTAAACCTAAGTTATTTTGAGGCTGGTTGAAAATAACTCTCACTCCCTCAATCATTACAAGTTAACCTTATTTGACCCCTTTTAAAGCCTTCTGTTCAGCTTTGATAAATTCCCCTTGAGTCGCCTCCCAATACATGCCTTACTACATGGTTATAGTCACGTCTGCTGTTTAAATCAGTTTCTGTTCAATATCTTTGTTTCAAGAATTAACCAAAGTATGCAAATGATTTCTGAAAAACAGTCTTGAAAAAAAACAACAACAACAGCATTGTCTGGATTTTACCATATAAATAGCATGATGGAAGCTTAAGTGTTCTTTGTTCGCAAACAAAGAGGAATAATCGTATACAGGAAGTTAACTACCAGCTATTTCTTAACCTCTGACCTATGGCCCACTTGTTATGAGCTGTGACCTGTTCATACATAGAGTAGTAATAGTTGTAAATCAGTGATCTCTATGGTAGTGTGTGTGTAAAAACGTTTTTGTTCATGTTTTTGTATGGGAGATGATTGGTTATATTTATATATATCAACTAAACACATGGAATTAGTGTCATAACACAATAGGTAGAGTTTTTAGTTAATTAATACATGTTTTCCATACAATATTTTAGATATCTTGGTTTGCCCGAGCTTATATTTACTGTTTAAACATATAACATAAACTTGGTAAGGAAAGATTTTTGTATACAGCTGTTGCAACTGTGCTGTTTGGTTTTTAACCTGAAATAAAAATAGCCTATAAAATTTGCTTACCTGGCTGAAATGGTGATTTTTGTATAGCAGGGTGTACCTATTATCAAGTGGATAAATATAGATTTTGTAGACATTCTTTAATATTTCAGCACTGTATACTTATATACATAGTAATTGGATTTACAACTGAGTTATTTATTGTGTACGATTTGTAAATAAAATGTGCTACTAATAGTGACCGAGTGTGCGATGGTGAACTGTTTAAGTGTACTGTACGAAAGGATTTAATCAAAGAAAGGAAATCGTTTTGAGACCGAGTTTATCTTCAGAGAGTTGTGTAGGTATTTGTTTTCTCCCTTTATCTATATAGCAGCGTAATAACAATGTCATAGTCGAAGTGTCGGATAGCTCGATCATGTCAAATATCATGTATGCAAGATTTTTATGAAGATATATACCTCATGAGTTATGATCCTGAACTCATAATCTTTAATATTTACAATGCAATCTTATTTTGATTTACATATACAGTCATGTACTTCTTAACAGCATTTGTCCAGTTTAACCCAGTTTTTTATTTTACTTTTTTTGTGGTATTAAATCGATCAGAGTTGTCATTAAACAGCAAGCCTTGATTTCTTCTTTGTACAGTAATGTACATGTGATGATACACTCTAGGTTAATATGTATAATATATAAACATCAAAATATCTCATAATTTTGATTACATTCTAGATTATTATGTATATATTTAAATAAACATCAGTATATCTCGTAATTTGTTCCGTATCCTTGACATCATATTTTTAAAAGATTGTACATAATTATCAAAGATCTAATCGTTTCGGAACTAGGTCATCTGTGAGACGGGTCTGCATATTTTGGGTTAATAACGTATGAGAACCTCTCGAGTACATAACCAAATGTTGAGACAAAGATGGGAAAACTGTAATACTGGTGTTTACGTGCCAAAATATAACATAAGTTTGGTTTCGTGCATATGGACAAGTTTTTTTTCTCGTCTGAATTTTTTTTTGGGTCCCGATTCTATATTTAACTCTAAAAAGCGTCTGTCAAAGTGATCTTATGTAATATTATACATGTAATGTCATATCTAAGCAGCATGTGCAGTGCTCGTTATAGGGAGAATTTCTGATATATATAAACAGGACTCGGAGTTTGTGAAATTAATTCCTAGGGACAGTAATTCATATTTCTTTACAATTTAGTTAGTAGAAATATCTCTACAGTTTGTTTATATAGCTTATATGGAAATCACTACAAATTAAAGTAATAGTTTGTAAATAGTTGACATTTATAGGTCGGGAAGTGTTTGATTGGATTACTAGTCTCTAATATAGATATAGGTCCAATAAGCATTGGATTTGTAATCCCCAAAATTCATTCTTATTATGATGTCACCACTCCTTGTACACCCTTCTCTGTGGAATCTCAAACAAGAAAAGCACAAGGGTTAATGAAAGTCAAAACATTTAGTGGTCTCTCGTTGGATCTCTGGGTAAAGCTTAATTTCCGTTCAGATGGACTGACCCTAAGATATATATAAAATCAGAATTAAAACCAGACACAGGGTTTCCTTCCATTAAGTTCCAAAATTTGGAAGCCAGAGACTGCAAAATGTCCAAGTTCATTGGAAGTCACATTATATAGGTAAAGAAAAGTGTTATAGTTTGGAAGTAACAATCCAAAATCAGGAGAAAATAACTCCCAAGCTTCCACTAATGGAAGCCCTGCAGACAGACCAAAACAAACAAAGGGAGATTTGCACTAAGATTTATTCCATTAAAAGAAACCACATCCATAAATAAGAAAATATGTTTCTAGGTTTAATAGTCTTTTGGTTGATTTTATAGTTTAGAACTGGGTAAAACTTTCACCCCTAGCTGAAGGCAACAAGATGGTAAAAATTGTTAGGTTATCTCCCCCCCAGCAAATGCGGGTTTTTTGGCTATATCCCCAGGTAGTTTGGGTGCAAAAATATATAGTCACTGCATTGGCCTCCAATGCGATGACAGCTGGCCTATTATACCTGTCATTCCAGGATGATAGGCCAAGGTTACATTTTTAATGACTCGTGTATTTTTTTTATTGCAATATTTCTATATCGTTAATCTTCTTGCCTAGGAGATTGATGTTAGGCTGAGTTATTAACATGAATGCATGGTATTGGAGAAAAAAAAATTCATCTGAGCATATGAATGAGTTTTTAAAATTTTAATCAACATTCCATTTGTATGATTAATGTCATAGTATCATTTTTAATCTATTGATGAAACTCAGTTTGTTGCGCTCGACTGGGTCGTGTAACTTGTTTGACTATATCGTAGACGCAGTGAACTGGAGTAGTGGGAGTGTTGTATGTGTGATTAGGCACATTTTTCTTCCAATAAGATACGCTTCAGTGAACAAAGCTGAGTTTACAACTGGCGTAGAAAATACATATCGTAGAAATATATTACACTACAAAGGTGGGAAGGGGCGGCTATATATATGATATTAAGCATTTGGTTAGTAATAGTACTAGAGATTCATTGAAAAAAATTCACCCTGTGGTTGTGTGTGTGTTTTTTGGGGCATCTGTTTTTGTTGTTGAGTCAAAATTTTAATAAGTCACATGAATGAAAAATAGGGAAGAGAACATTTTGGTTGAATTATGACTGAGCATTATGATATTTGAAATTAAGTTGATAAAGTTTTTAATTGACTTAAACCACTAAAAAATTATGGATTTGTTATAGATAATGAATACTATATTACCAATTGGTCTAGTAGAAAAACATGCTTGGAACTTTGTCAATAAAGTTTGATTATTATAACACAGCAAAGGTCACTGACCTGGTTATTCGTTGACCAGTTTGCAATTTCAATCAATAGCTATCTACTAAAGGACATTGACTTCATTATTGAATTAATGATCCAAATGTTCACATGCTTGCAGTACATTGATTTTATATATATAATTAAGATTTCCATGGTTACTGATGGGGGGAGGGGGGGGGTACACAAGACTGCAGGTGCTTTGTTATATATAGAGGCACCTGTGAAGAACCACTCTCCTTTCTTGAAGTTGTTTCATAGGAGCCTCATGTTAGAATTTGTGTCGAGACTTGAATATTAATAATGAGCAGTGATGATCCTTTTTGAATATATTGAGTATTTGATATAAAAATGGTGTTTTCAGTAATGTCACAAAAATAAAAGGTCTTAGGAATTTTGATGAAATGCTTCACACTGCTTAATTTTCTAAATTTTGTTGCCCTACTTTACAAGTGTTTTCACACAAGTTTTAATTGAGTTTAGATATCACTTGTTTATTCACACCAGTCTTAGTTAAGTGTATATTCACTTGTATATTCATACAAGTCTTAGTTGTGTGTAGACATCACTTGTATATTCACACAAGTCTTAGCTGAGTGTAGATGTTACTTGTATATTCACACAAGTCTTAATTGAGTGTAGACATCACTTGTATATTCACACAAGTCTTAGTTGAGTGTAGATATCACTTGTATATTCACACAAGTCTAAGTTGAGTGTAGACATCACTTGTATATTCACACAAGTCTTCATTGAGTGTAGTTATTACTTGTATATTCACACAAGTCTAAGTTGAGTGTAGACATTTTATTGTATATACATACAAGTCTTAATTGAATGTTGATATGACTAGTTTATTTACACAAGTCTGAGTTGAGTGTAGTTATCACTTTAATATTCACACAAGTCTTAGTTGAGTATAGATATCACATGTATATTCACACAAGTCTTGTTTGATTGTAGATCTCACTTGTATATACAAACAAGTCTTAATTGAATGTTGATATGACTAGTTTATTCACACAAGTTTTTGTTGAGTGTAGTTATCACTTTTATATTCACACACGTCTTAATTGAGTGTAGGCATCACTTGCATATTCACACAAGTCTTTGAAGATAACACTTGTATATCCATGCAAGTCTTAGTTACGTGTAGACATCTCTTGTATATTCACACAGGTTTTTATTGAGTGTAGATATCACTTGTATATTCACACAAGTCTTAGTTGGGTGTAGATATCATTTGTATATTCACACAAGTCTTAGTTGTGTTTAGATATCATTGTATATTCACACAAGACTTAGTTGAGTGATGATATCATTGTATATTCACACAAGTCTTAATTGAGTGTAGATATAACTTGCATATTCACTCAAGTCTTAGTAGATTACACTTGTATATTCATGCAAGTCTTAGAGGAGTGTAAACATCCCTTGTTTATATACACAAGTCTTAATTGAGTGTAGATTTCAAAAGTATATTCACGCAAATCTGAATTGAGTGTAGATCATTCCAGATATCACTTGTTTTTTCACAAGTTTTAGTTGAGTGTAGACATCACTTGTAAATTCTCACAAGTCTAAAGTGAGTGTATATTTCACTTGTTTATTCACACAAGTCTAAGTTGAGTGTAGATTTTACAAGTATATTCACACAAATCTTAACTGAGTGTAGACATCACTTGTATATTCACACAAGTCTTTATTGGGTATAGCTATTACATGTACTTCTTTATTCACATAAGTGTAAGTTAAGTGTAGATATCACTTATATATTAAAACAAGTCTTCACTGAGTAGAGATATCACATGTGTTTTTATGCAAATCTAAGAGTAGATGATAAATTCACAGAGGTCTTAGTTGGATGTAGATATCACAAGTGTGTTGAACAGGCCTTAGTTGAGTATTGATATTAAAAACAAGTCTAAGTAAAGATATCACTATTTTATTCAGACAAGTGTTAGATTAATGTAGATTTCATAGGTGTATTCACACAAGTATGTATTGAATATAGATTTCACAGCATATGTAGGTTGATATAAATATTATTTGAAACTGTTCATTATATAGTCTGTTTAAGTTAATATGTAAGGATTTTATTTTGAAAAGTCAAAACCAAGGAAAAAAATGTCCTAAAATCAAACATACACTTAAACAATGATGGAGTTGTTCAATACTTTGTCTGCAGGTGATATAAATATAAAATATATGTAATGTAAGGAAAAAGAAATTGGGAACCAGACGGTCGTGATTTCGGGGACCGATTGATATAAACTTGTAAAAAATGCTCTATCTGCAATTGACAGGTTTTGTAAAATTGAACAATATACATGTACACGACGTATATACAGACTTAATGATGTGATCAAAAGAAATAAAAAATGGAAACAAAAACCTAACATGTCGCTACAAGTAATTAACAAGAACAATGTACATGTGTAACACAAACCTGCAAATATCATGAGGACAATTAACTGTAGATTTATTTCATATGTTGCCGAGGGTTACAAATATACGCGCCAGTTTGTTAACCCCGTAACCTGTTTAATTTCCTAAATGAACTGAAAATATGAAGTTGGTCAGACAACTGTATAGATTATGGTCAGACTGCACAGATTTTGCAGACTGGTCCGGTTCAATATCGGCAGTAAATGTAAATCACTTCCGGTTCCACGAAGTTAAAGGTAAAAAATCAATCTGAAACAAATAAATATTATCTACCGGTCAAAGCTGGCTTAATTCTTTTGTAAATAGTTCTATGGTTTAGTGGTTTTCAGAAGTTTTATTTATTTTCATAAAATCAGGGAATAAAGGATTGTAAAGTAAACCTAATGCATATAGATGATGGAATTTTAGTTTCGCATATAAAGTAAAGAAAATACAAATGCTCAACAAAAGCACTTTGTTAAATATATGTATATAGAAATATATATTAAATCATGTATTGTATTTATACTTTTTGATATTTTATTTTAAAGTAAGCATTTGGCATACTAAAGTATTGTATAGTTATCCAGCAAGGAAGAAATTTGATATTTAGCCCAATTGAATGATTGCCATGATACTGACTTTCCTATAAACTTCCAGTTTTAGAGTTAAGGCCAGGCCGTACATAATTGCAGTGTGACCATATTATACTATCAATAACTGCCATGTACCATTTAATTTAGCATTTTGATGCTGAACTCCCTGAATTTACTATTGGATTGATCTGTTTTACACAGCAAGGCAAGTTCATTATTCAAATTTAGCTGTGTTAGCTTGCTAACTATTGTGTTAGCAATATTTTAGAAACAGACTATAGCTTGTATTGATTATGTTGGGAGTACAAATCGGTTTGTTGTATGATGTGGCTTGAAAGTAGGGCAATAAGGGGACAATTGCCGGTATTGTGTGTACCCTAGGGTTGCTACTGGTTTCGGATTACCTGAGAGAAAGCACGGTGAGGAAAAGGGTGTGCATCGTAAGGGGGTCGAGAGTTGAAGTTCACTGTTAAAACTTGGAAGGTTGGAAGGAAAATCATACAGGTTAGAGATCTGTTCTTGCATGGAATGCATGGGAAAATTTATGTACATGTGTGATCTATTTTTAGAAACATGGAAGCGAACTGGTTTTTGTAAAAGGATAGAACTGTTATGATGTTGTACACAAGAATGTTATGAGAGGTGATTTGGGTGCAGAATAATCAAGAATCCGAGATTCATTCAGCAATAAAGAGATGAAAGAAGTTGAATATAATAAATGCGGTCTGGTTTTTACTTTGATTTGAAACGAGTATCGATAAAGACCCAGCACATGTTGCATGTGTCATGTATAGTTCGTCTCTATTTTGTACGATTTGTGATGAACTGTAAACTTAACATGGCAGCTGGAAATTTTCGTAGCTATTTTTTTTTTTTTTTTTTTTTTTTTGCTATCTGCTGGCAATGGCCAAGGCGGCAGGAGTGTGTTAATTATGTTTGCCTGGTGTCTGGTAATGAAAGTTTTGGCCGAATGAGAAATTTTTGGTGAGATATTTTTTGGTTAGATCGTTTTCTTGACCTGAGTTGAATGATGAGCCATGGTAAATATTAATGTAGTGAGTAGATACACACATACATTACAGAAATTATAATGCTGTTATTTCGGTTACCAAGGCGATAATTATCCTTGCAGGTAATTTAGTTATTATGAAAAAAAATTTAATTTCAAATTTCTTATTAATTTCTGTTACCAAGGCGATAATTATCCTTGCAGGTAATTTAGTTATTATGAAAAAAAAAAAATTTCAAATTTATTATTAAATTTATTATTAACCCTTACTTCCCTAAATATCTTAAATGGACTTGTCCATCTTTCAATCTGGACAAAACCATTCATCAGTTTTAGGGGGAAAATTTCAACATCTGTTCTGATTACTGACTAAATAGCAAACAGTTCAGACCATGATCAGACGGCATGGATTTGCAGGATGATCTTGGTCTGCATTGGTGGCATGGATAAATGCAGGCTAGTGGTGAAAAAGGCATTTGTACAATTTAATCATTTTGAATGGGGCAGTTCAAGTGTTAATGAAATAAAATTCAGTATATACATTATGGGTGACTTTAATGTAGAATTTGTTTTTAGAAACAGAAATAAGAATGTGTTGTTGTTTTGTTTTTTTTAACTTTTTTGTTTATTTAATTAAAGTACAAGTCTTTAGTTAAAGAGTTTTAAATATAACATTATAATAATTAAAATGAAATAGAAATTAAATCTTTATATTTGTTAAAATATAACTGCTTAACATGCATAACTGCTTGACATCTATAAACAAGGATGTGTCAAATAAGCAAAATTCATGTAGGTACATAAGTATTAGACAAATGTAAGTAGTTACCATGACTTGTATACTAGTATAACTTTTTTCCTCGTTGGTCTAAGTGGGTTGTTGTTGACCGGAAATGCATGAGGACATTTTACGGTTCTTGTTGCAAACTTGACTCGAAAGTAGTCCACAAAAAAGTAGTCTCTTGACCTTGGTCTCATGTCACAATGCAAGCAAAGTTCATCAATAGATGAATTGCAGCAGATTTTCCTCATTTTATGCAGTCATTTTCAATTGTTTTCCTTATTAAGTGGATAATAAGCAAGTTGTATTAGTGATAATGACTAATATCGACTATGCAGTACTTTTTTATACACCTGTTGTAACTTGTGACAGAAGTGGGACCCACCAGTCCCTAGGGACTTTGATGTTTGGGTAACCTGATCCCTATCAAAGGCATGTAGTCCTACCTGCGATTCAATCCCACTGTTTTATGCACCTGTAAATTGTAACTTAGCAGAAGAGGGACTGACCGTCCCCAGGGAATAGAAGGAACTTTGATGTTTTGGTAACCAAATCCCAGTATTAGGCATGTACCTGCTGAAACATTCAGATGATTCAATCTCCACTGAATGCCATTGCTATGAGGTTAGGATTGAGTTCGGGATTTTAACAATTGAATAGCCAAGAGTACTTTTGAAGGTCGGTTCGGTTCAGTATCTTGACATATCATCAGTTTGTCACCCTAGTGCATTAATGGGTTAACCCCTATTGATTTATATAAGGAGTTAACCCGTTTCTGCACTAAGGTGAAGGCCCATATGTGAAGGCCCATGTTTTGCTCTTCACTTGTATCATCTGGGCAATGGCACTCAAGGGTTAATTACAGTCCATTATTGCTGTTGACATACATGTATAATGCTGCATAACTTGGTCTGGTTATCTGGTTCCTGACCTAATTTTATTTAAATTTTATTCAATAAGTAGGTCATCCTTTTAGATAGCAGCAATATCACCTTAAGAATTATGATAATTTTTATGAAAATTTTGAAAATGTATTTAAAAGTAAAATAGTATTAAGTGGAGAAAGAAGAAAATCTACACATTGCAAATGGCATGTATAATCAGCGAATAATATAAAAAAGGTTAAAATTTGCAAAAAATAGCCCTCTCTGTGTTAGTCACATAGTAGAAATATGTTGATAAATACTGCAAAATCATTCATGAATCACATATAACATAAAAACTATTTCTTGAATCTTTTTAAGAATTTTTAAAGTCATTGTACATTTTGTCTTAAAATTGATTTTCTTGAAATATTTTGGCTGATTTGGAGGCATGCAGCTTTAACCCAACTCCTTACTCATTTATTTACATAAATATTTCATTCAAGTGAAATGCGGCATTTTAAATTAAACTTCCTTTATAAATTAATAACATGAAATACGAAATATTTCAACAAGTAAGATTATTTATTACAACCTGCCTAAACTGGTACGAAAAGTTACATTATATAGGTTACAGGTACAAATGAAAGCTATTAAGTTACTGATTTACAGGTCGTATTGATTTATTCCCCCCATGGTGAACCTCTTTACATGCTTGACCAATTGTCCAACTGACCGCACTCCAAACAATTTTCAAATTTCGAACAAGTGCTCTGTCTGCAGATATTAGAAATTATTGATTTCTTGTGGATTTTTGTGTGTACATACCTTAGGCAATTATTAGTTTAATCACAGTATTTATGTAGTAGTGCCTACTTAACCTTGCCGTGTTATGTTTAGATAAATTCAACTTTGTGACATAAAACCTGAATGGTTGAAAATTTTTGTCTGTGTCTGAAAAAAAAAAGTTTTAATATTCTTGGACTGTTAAATTTTTATTTGAATGTCCAGTATTCACTTTATGATATACAGATCATTGTGCATTAAGAGTGTTATTTCTTTGGAAGTACGGATATTTAAAGGTTTAAAGCAAGTTCAGTCCGGACTTATTGGCTGTTTAACAAAGGTAGTAAAAAGCCAGGTAAGATTGACTGGTAAAAAAAATAAATCTGTATTCAACTAGTCATTGTACTGCTAAGGTCAAAGGTTAAATCTGCTACAGGCTAAAATCAGTTACATATAGCAAGGTTTTTTCAGACATACTTAGTTTAACGTACTTAAATTTGGTATATAAAACTATATTAGATAGCCAAGTTCATTGTTAAATGTGTGTTCAACTGAGTTTATCAGGGAACAGATCTACCTGTCTGTTATATTTATAACAAAGATAGGGAGATTATATTTGGATTGTTTAAATTAGTTTGAATCAGTTTTGTGATAATAGCTTGATGGCATTATATCTATGTACAATCTAAATACAAATAAAATCTTAAATCAGTCTATAAATAGAACAGAATGACAAATCTCGTATAAAACTGGGTCAAATACTTCAGTTGATCTTTTATGTAAATACACATAAATGGTGACCTACTTTTGTATAGGTGTACAGTTACCTGTCTAGGCAAGTATTTGATGAATTGCCCAGTTTGCAATAATTAATGTATGTTTATTTTTTTTGGCATTCGAAAATAGGGCATTGACTTAGAGACTTTGTTATGCTTTGTTAATTGGCTATGGACAAGCATAGTAAATTGTGTGTATGTCTCGTTTTACCACTAGCCAGCTGGCGCAATAGATTCTAGCCATGTGACCAGGGCAGACGCAGATCAGCTGGCTTAATATGTGCTGTCTGTATTATTCATTCATTATTGCAGATCATTGATTTGTTTTTATTATTCCTCAGTAAAGTAAGTTGGTATCAGGTACTAAACCCGTTCCCAGTGGATTTTTGGAACAGTCTTTTTCACAGTTTTTGAGGGAATTTAATATCAAAATAGATTTAAACAACTGATGAATCTAAGTCTATTGTCACAGCTCTCATTAGGTTGTCAAATAAAAGATGCTCTAATATTCTCTGTCACAAAATTATTAATGATGAAGTTTGACAACATTACTCTAGCTAGTTACAACGGAAATTTAAAATTTAATTTCAAATTTCTTATTAATTTCTGTTACCAAGGCGATAATTATCCTTGCAGGTAATTTAGTTATTACGAAAAAAAAAATTAATTTCAAATTTCTTATTAACCCTTACTATCCTAAATATCTTAAATGGATTTGTCCATATTTCAGTCTGGACAAAACCATTCAACATTGTAGGGGGGAAATTTCAACATCTGTTCTGATTATTGACTAAATTATTGAACAGTTCAGACCATGATCAGACGGTATGGATTTGCAGGATGATCTTGGTCTGCATTGGTGGCATGGATAAATGCAGGCTAGTGTTAATGAAAAAAAACAAGTATATACATTATGGGTACCTTAATGTAGAATTTATTTTTAGAAACAGAAATAAGAATGTGTTTTTTTTTTTTTTAACTTTTTTGTTTATTTAATTAAAGTACAAGTCTTTAGTTTAAGAGTTTTAAATATAACATTATAATAATTAATATGAAATAGAAATAAATTCTTTATATTTGTTAAAATATAACTGCTTGACATGCATAACAGCTTGACATCTATAAACAAGGATGTGTCAAATAAGCAAAATTGATGTAGGTACATAAGTATTAGACTAGTATAAGTAGTTACCATGTATACTAGTATAACTTTTTTCCTCGTTGGTCTAAGTGGGTTGTTGTTGACCGGAAATGCATGAGGATATTTGAAGGTTCTTGTTGCAAAACTTGACTCAAAAATAGTCCACAAAAAAGTAGTCTCTTGACCTTGGTCTCATGTCACAATGCGAGCAAAGTTCAGCAGTAGATTAATTGCAGCAGATTTTCCTCATTTTATGCAGTCATTTTCATTTGTTTTCCTTATTAAGTGGATAATAAGCGAGTTGAATTAGTGATAATGACTAATATTGACTATGCAGCACTTTTTTATACACCTGTTGTAACTCGTGACAGAAGTGGGACCCACCAGTCCCTTGGGACTTTGATGTTTGGGTAACCTCATCCCTATCAAAGGCATGCAGTCCTACCTGCGATTTAATCCCACTTTTTATATGCACCTATCAATTGTAACTCAGCAGAAGTTGGACCGACCCGTCCCCAGGGAATAGAAGGAACTTTGATGTTTGGTTAACCAAATCGCTGTCAAAGGCACTTACCTGGGGTAACATTGAGATGATTCAATCTCCACTGAATGCCATTGCTATGAGGTTAGAAATTAGTTTGGGATTTTAACAATTGAATAGCCAAGAGCACTTTTTAAGGCGGGTTCGGCTCAGTATCTTTACATATCGTCAGTTTGTCACCCTCGTGCATTAATGAGTTAACGGCCCATATGTGAAGGCCCATGTTTTGCTCTTCACTTGTATCATCTGGGCAAAGCCTAATTTCCTCTGGCACTTAAGGGTTAATTACAGTCCATTATTGCTGTTGACATACAGGTAAGTGTATAATGCTGTGTAACTTGGTCTGGTTATCTGGTTCCTGACCTAATTTTATTTAAATTTTATTCAATAAGTAGGTCATCCTTTTAGATAGCAGCAATATCACCTTAAGAATTATGATAATTTTTATGAAAATTTTGAAAATGTATTTAAAAGTAAAATATTGTGAAGTGGAGAAAGAAGAAAATTTACACATTGCAAATGGCATGTATAATCAGCGAATAATATAAAAAAGGTTAAAATTTGCAAAAATAGCCCTCTCTGTGTTAGTCACATAGTAGAAATATGTTGATAAATACTGCAAAATCATTCATGAATCACATATAACATAAAAACTATTTCTTGAATCTTTTTAAGAATTTTTAAAGTCATTGAACATTTGTCTCAAAATAGATTTTCTTGAAATATTTTGATTCATTTGGAGGCATGCAGCTTTAACCCAACTCCTTAGAGTCCTTACTCATTTATTTACATAAATATTTCATTCAAGTGAAATGCGGCATTTTCAATAAACTTCCTTTATGAATTAATACATGAAATATGAAATATTTCAACAAGTAAGATTATTTATTACAACCTGCCTAAACTGGTACGAAAAGTTACATTATATAGGTTACAGGTACAAATGAAAGCTATTAAGTTACTGATTTACAGGTCGTATTGATTTATTCCCCCCATGGTGAACCTCTTTACATGCTTGACCAATTGTCCAACTGACCGCACTCCAAACAATTTTCAAATTTCGAACAAGTGCCCTGTCTGCAGATATTAGAAATTATTGATTTCTTGTGGATTTTTGTGTGTACATACCTTAGGCAATTATTAGTTTAATCACAGTATTTATGTAGTAGTGCCTACTTAACCTTGCCGTGTTGATAAGTTCAGCTTTGTGACATAAAACCTGAATGGTTGAAATTTTTTGTCTGTGTCTTTTTAATATTCTTGGACTGTTTAATTTTTATTTGAATGTCCAGTATTCACTTTATGATATACTGGTCTTTAATTTCTGGAATTTAGAGTGTTATTTCTTTGGAAGTACGGATATTTAAAGGTTTAAAGCAAGTTCAGTCGGGAAATATTGGCTGTTTAACAAAGGTAGTAAAAAGCCAGGTAAGATTGACTGGTAAAAAAAAAATCTGCATTTAACTAGTCATTGTACTGCTAAGGTCAAAGGTTAAATCTGCTACAGGCTAAATCAGTTCTATAGCAAGGTTTTTTCAGACATACTTAGTTTAACATACTTAAATTTGGTATATAAAGCCAAGTTCATTGTTAAATGTGTGTTCAATTGTTTGGAGTTTATCAGGGGAACAAATCTACCTGTCTGTTATATTTATAACAAAGATAGGGAGATTATATTTGGATTGTTTAAATTAGTTTGAATCAGTTTTGTGATAATAGCTTGATGGCATTATATCTATGTACAATCTAAATACAAATAAAATCTTAAATCAGTCTATAAATAGAACAGAATGACAAATCTCGTGTAAAACTGGGTCAAATTCTCCAGTTGATCTTTTATGTAAATACACATAAATGGTGACCTACTTTTGTATAGGTGTACAGTTACCTGTCTAGGCAAGTATTTGATGAATTGCCCAGTTTGCAATAATTAATGTATGTTTATTTTTTTGGGCTATCGAAAATGGGGCATTGACTTAGAAACTTTGTTATGCTTTGTTAATTGGCTATGGACAAGCATAGTAAATTGTGTGTATGTCTCGTTTTACCACTAGCCAGCTGGCGCAATAGATTCTAGCCATGTGACCAGGGCAGACGCAGATCAGCTGGCTTAATATGTGCTGTCTGTATTATTCATTCATTATTGCAGATCATTGATTTGTTTTTATTATTCCTCAGTAAAGTAAGTTGGTATCAGGTACTAAACCCGTTCCCAGTGGATTTTTGGAACAGTCTTTTTCACAGTTTTTGAGGGAATTTAATATCAAAATAGGATCAAAATACTGACATCAAGCTCACCAACCGGATGCATGGATGTGCAGGGTCGACTATCTCTTTACATAAAGCAGAACTTTAATCAAATACTTTCGGTTCCAGCAGGTTATAGCTAAATTTAAACCCAGATTTTGGCCAAATATAAACCCTATTTTTGGTCAAATACAAACCCAGGTTTTGGCCAAATATAAACCCATTTTTGGCCAAATATAGTCCCCAGTTTTTGGCCAAATATAAACATGGTTTTTGGCCAAATATAAACCCAGTTATTGGCCAACTATACTTAACCTGCAGGTTCAAATGTGGCATGCACAAAGTACTTCATACTCTTAGGGCCTTCTCTCAGATGAATCTGTATCTGATTATTTTCATACATTGTAATATATAGCATACATAATAAAAATATATTGAAACAAATGAAGTATTACATTGACAGAAAAAGCCCTCTAGGGAAATCCCCGTTGTAACTAGCTAGAGTAATGTTGTCAAACTTCATCATTAATAATTTTGTGACAGAGAATATTAGAGCATCTTTTATTTGACAACCTAATGAGAGCTGTGACAATAGACTTAGATTCATCAGTTGTTTAAATCTTGAAATTTTTTATTGGATCAGCCCCCAGATCACCTGAATAGCGAGAGCATAAGATTAGTGCATTAGTGATCAAGAGTTCGCAGGTTCGATTCTGAGGCGAGGAGAAATTTCTCCATGATTTTTTATCTTGGACATTCAAGTAATTTCTCCATGATTATCGAGCTCGAACATTGCGTCTCATGGTCATTGTTATGTTGATGGAATGCAGAGATCATGAAAAATAAATAAATGTGTTAAAATTGGAATAAAACGGAAAAGATAAAGATTCATACAAAATGCTATTGCAGCATATTTATAAGTTGGCAATTTCAAATGCAACCATTCTTTTTTAGCTAAATATAAAACCATTTTTATTTTTCTTTTCATGGCTTAATAACAGCATGTTACATGTAGAATTTGACAAGTTTTCATAACTAAATTTTCATGCATTTATATACATGTATGGTGCATGTTTTATTTACCCCAAGCTGTTTGAACAGAGTTAATTGTCTATTACGATAGATCAATACTAATGTATTTGTTTGATAGAATTTGCTTCATATATACACAACAATGGAAGCTTTTGATGTGCATTCTTAACAAGCTATGTAGACCACGGGTTAAGCAACATGTCTGAACAATTGTTTCCTGAACATTAAAGGTTTGCGTAACCTTGTAATATTTCGTTATGAAATGTAGCTGGAATTATTCAATATGCAAGTCTTTTCTTGTGTAGAAGGAAGGGAGTTGCAAGGGGGTTTTGGGGGGGGGGGGTAGCATTTATTATCAAAGTGAGGTCAATGCTATAGAATTTATATATATTGGTTTATTTTCAAGTGGAAATGGAATCCATGTCAAATTGAGTTTTTTCCATGGAAGATCACAGGTGCGGCACTATGAGTACAAAAGTTTTTGCTGTAACATGCACTTTACTAGAACTATCAACTTTCTTTCGTTCTGTAAACTAGATAGAAAGGTATCATGTGTCTCATAAAAAATTTCAATTCAGTAAGAAAGATCTTGCTGTAACATGCACTTTACTAGAATTATCAACGATCTCTTGTTCTATAAGCTAGAAAGATAGGCAGGTATCGTATATCAGGTAAAAAGTCAGCAAATCATTGGCCGAAAGTTAAATGGGCAAGATGCAAAACTGCGACAATTTCACGAAAGATGTATAAAGGGTGACAGCCTCTGTCTTGCATGGTGCTCCTTATTACAAACATGATGCACACTTCCATCCTCTGTTTATACTATGTTCCGTCATAATCCTCTGTTTATACTATGTACCGTCCTTATGACAAATTAAATGTTAATACAAAGTACTGTCGTAAGGTCGGACTAGTCGCAGCTAATAAATGTATAAGATGTAGACTTTAACTAAACGATGTCTATAAATTAATATAAATGAATGTAATAAACGGTGATTTGTCTATTTATTTTCAGTGCCACTCGGGCATTCCAGCAAGTGTTGTACACAGATCCCGGATTTAGTCGAGCAAACGAGATACATATACGTCTTGGATTCATCTTTAAAATAGGAAAAGATTTTGAAAAAAGTTTAAAGGTACGTAGAATACGGAAATTATTGAATTCGCTTATGCGACCAGTGCAGACCAAGATTGCTTGTGCATTCATGCTTTCTGAGCATGGTCTGCACTGTTTGCTATTCAATCAGAATAAATTTTAAAATTTCCCCTAAAACTGATATATGGTTTTATGCAGTTTAAAAGATGGATCAGTCCATTTAAGATATTTAGCATGGTGAGGATTAAGTGACATTCATGCCTTAGTTGTAGGTTCAAACCCAGTCAAGGACATTGAATTCTTTTATATGAGGAAACTATCTACAAAGTCGATCGTCATTTGACCTTAGGATGTCCGTGCGACTTTAAATCCGACAGCAAAAAAGTATTAAAGTTGCATCTTTATAAGGTTATGTTAAAATCTGCTGCTGCTCAGCGTTTTTTGGCAAACAATCAGACAGATTAAATATCTGTGATATAGATATCAGATTTTATAATACAGAAAGATTATGTTTCGGCCAATTCTTTGATGTTTTAAACTGTTGACAGATGAATGGGCACAGGAATTATTTATGTAACAATAAATGGTTATTTAGAGAGATATTAAAAATCATCATCATACAATGATGTTGTGAAGTTGTTGTGTGTGCATAACCGTCAAATTTATAGGTCACCTTTTGGCAGATATTAAGGACATGAATGATGAATGGTGACATGTCCAGAGCTCATACTCCAAGTGCCTGAAAGGGGCAGATGGGCCCCCATTAAGCATAGAATACACACACATGCATAACCCTTCACCAGCTTGAACTGAAAGTGATTAATCTTTGCCACCAGTATAGAGCCAGGCCAGCCTGTGCATCAATGTAGTCTGACCAGGTCCTTTACTATTGGTAGCTCAAATTTTGTATTTTGATATTGAAATCCCTTAGAACTAGAATAGACTGACCCAAATACAAAACAGAAATTACAGAAATTCGGCAGGTTAAAGGTTATGGTACCTGGCCAGACTCGTACAAAAATTCATTGCAAAAAAAATATTTGTTACATTATAGCTATTTGTGTTAGGCTTTCTTTATGAAGGGGATAGTTATCCAACTGGTAAATCCACTATGGGTATAGATGTGTGAGTGATTGGGGTATTATTTCTTTATGTCTGTCTTGAAGCATTGTGCTCAACCATAACTGGTATAACTGAATAACTAAAAGACTGTTGCTAAAATCATTTCATTAAAATGTTAAACTTAATTGTTAAAAAAATCATTTTCAATAAAATGTTGAACTAAACTGGTAATTGTTGACAGTTCATAACAAAAATCTTCAGTATTGACATATTGATAAAAAGAAATAAATTAGTTTGTGTGGTGATAAAATTAGCAATAAAAAAGAATAAAGTCGCCTCACATCCTACGCAATTTTACTAAAGTCTCAGAACAATAAATGTGGAGGAAAAAAAATCACCCTGCGTTGTAATTTTAGAATTTTTTTAAGCAATCATTTCTAAGACAGCTAATTTTTATTTTCAAACAATGAAATGGGGGAATGTGTGGGAATCGTGTCCATTATCTGTGTCCTATGAACACATTTCGAATTAAAGTTTGTATATGTTTGAAAACTTAAAGAAAGTATTGTATTTGTATTTCAGCATTTCCGGCATGCTCTCTCAGACTGCAGTGCTTGCTCATTGACAAAAGCTCAAAGTAAGTCCAATATCTGTTTAATTAAATCACTTTGTTTGTGTTCTTTTTTACCATCATGTCCCCATTATAAGAAGGAAGGTAATAATGTTTTGTTTGTGTATAATTACAAACATTATAAGATGACTGCATTACAAACATCTGATTACACTGCAAATGTGGGGTTTTCCGTCCCTTACGAACATCTAAACTCGGCAAATGTGGGGTTTTCCATCTCTTACGAACATCTTAACCCAGCAAATGTGGGGTTTTCCATCCCTTATGAACATCTTAACCCAGCAAATGTGGGGTTTTCCATCCCTTATGAACATCTAAACCCAGCAAATGTGGGGTTTTCCATCCCTTATGAACATCTAATCCCAGCAAATGTGGGGTTTTCCATCCCTTATGAACATCTAAACCCAGCAAATGTGGGGTTTTTCATCCCTTATGAACATCTAAACCCAGCAAATGTGTATGAACATCCAAACCCAGCACATTCGGGTTTTCCATCCCTTAAGAACATTTGAACTTAGCAAATGTTAGGTTTTCCATCCCATACAATGACTGAACTTAGCAAATGTTGGGTTTTCCATCCCATACAATGACTGAACCTAGCAAATGTTAATCAATCACAAAGAACAAGCAATCTTTTACCGATATATCTTCACAGAGCATAACCATTCACAATAGATAAGTCAAATGAAGGTATATATTGGTACATTATGTCCTCTCACAGCTGGTTGTTGCAGAACTCAAACTGATATATAATTATGAATTGGTTGACATTGGAGTTAAAAAAAAAACTAGACTTACAAGTCTAATATGATGTGATTATTTTTGTTGACATCAAAAAGTTTGCTTCTCTCATGCATTTATAGTTATATCATGTTATTTCTCTTTCTATTTTCAGTTAAACTACATATTGCCCACCTTTATGAAGTACAGGTAATTTCTTCTACACTTTAATGATTTCGTTTGTTGAGAATAAAATAGATTAAACATAGTATATATGTAAGAGATAGTGTTTTTTTTTTCTCAACAAATATTACATGTTGCATAGTTAACAATGGGATATAAAAATTCATTGACGGTTCTTCATTCTTAACCTTTCACCTGTCAGAACCAAAGAGTGATGTAGCCATTGCCACTAGTACAGAGCCAGGCCAGCCTGCATATCCATGTAGTTTGGCTAAGCTTCATACTGTTGGCTGACAAACTTAAATTTTCATTTTGATGTCCCCATAACTGATAATGAACAGTTCCTACATTGGAAGCTGGACAAGTCCATTTACGAAATTCAGCGGTTTAAGGGGTAAAAACTACAAATGTTAGCTGTAATAATGCATATGTATATTCTGAAGTAAAATCCTTAAAAACTAAAAATGGACTTTTCCAAAGTTAAAGTAAGGCAAGTCCATTATCCAAATTCTGTTAGGTGAGAGTTAATATGATGAGAGTTTATCACAGCAAGGTTTTTAGTGAATATGAACCTGTAAAATTGATTATGATGAACACTTGATGAACGCTCGATAGGGGTAGTGGCCTTATTCCAAGAGATCTAAAACTAGTTCATGTCAAAAGTCTGAATTAAGAACAGAATGCAGAAAAGAATCTTTGAAAGAGTTGAGCTCTTAACCCCTCATCTATATAAATACAATAAGCTCTTACCCCCTCGTCTATATAAATACAATAAGCTCTTAACCCCTCGTCTATATAAATACAATAAGCTCTTAACCCCTCGTCTCTATAAATACAATAAGCTCTTAACCCCTCGTCTATATAAATACAATAAGCTCTTAACCCCTTGTCTATATAAAAACAATAAGCTCTTAACCCCTCGTCTATATAAATACAACAAGCTCTTAACCCCTCTTCTATATAAATACAATATCATATGAAAACAAACATCAAATCTGTCAAACTGTGTACAAAAAGAGAGAAAGAGAGATAAATTCATTTATAAATAACGATATATGTGTACATGTATTACAATATTGAAATGAGACTCTTAAAACAATTCTTTAACAATAACAGTAACTTTGACATGATTTTTCTAAAAATTTAAGAATCATTTTATATCAAGAAATTAACTGTAACTTTGATGTTTACAGTAAATGTGATGTGACTTTTTCAACATGAATTTGAGAATTGTAATATTTCAAGACATTGAATATGATATAATTTAATGATGTTTCAGGGTAAATATAAGCAGGCAAAGGAAGCATACGAACAGTTCATTAGCTCGGAAGACAGCAGTGAGGACACTTATAAGGCTACAGCAAACAAACAGCTAGGTAAATATGTGTTTATGTAGCTCACTTGAAATCCAACCAGGGAGAGCATTGGATTTTTAATCCAGAGGTCTCTGGTTCAATCCTCTGGCGAGGCAATTTTTCAGAGTTCTGTCTCAAATCTAATGTTTTTCATTGGTCAGTGTACATTCTTCTGTGGCAGTCTATGACCAATCAAATGACTGGATATTTGTTGTTTTAGCGTTGATAATTTCTTTATAACCTCAGACCCTGGACAATTAATCTTGGACATAAAGTCTAATGGTCAATCATTTTGTCTCTCACTGTTGATTAAAATCATAATGTGGGATTAGGAGTAGGTCACCTGCGGAGTTATTGGTAATTACTGGTTAGTTATCCAGGAAAGTCAATTAGGTGAACCAACCAATGAACAAAAATGTAATAATATCAGTATGAAAGGCAAACAAATAAGGTGGAAGGCAAACAAATCAAGTGAAAAGCTAAAAAGGAAAATAGCTAAGATTAGCAACACAGACTATCAGAGTTTTAACCTGTTTACACACAGAAGGTTTGGACTCTGTTTGGATTTGTCTCAAGCAAAATGTTTAGTGGTAGACTAAGTCTCTTGTAAAGTTTTCGTATTTTGCGTGTATTTGTTCTCAATGCCATTGTTCTATCTGTGTCTATGGTATTTGTACAAACAGCATTCAGTTAAAAAAAGTTTTGTTGGGACGATAATCATTTATATTGTACCATTTTTGAAGTTGAAAATTTTTTCTACTTCTAGCTATATAAACGCGCCATATCACAATGCGTTCAATGTTAGCTATTGTGGTTACCTCACTGCTCGTCATCCGTCAGTCAGGATGTACGATAGAAAAAGAATAAAGACCTCGTCTTAGTTGATCGAACTATAACCAGGCAAAATAACAACAAATAACAGTGAGCTGAGAATAATAGACTTTTGTTATGTTCTGATAGTATGAGCCGCATGGCGCTGTATTAGAATATAAAAATGTACCAAAGGACCTGGTTCCTTATCCCGTTGTTGATGTCTGGAGGTCAGTTGGTCCACACTTCGTCTAATCTCCATGCGGATGTTGTCCACTGTTCATCCAAAACTCCATGTGGATGTTGTGTACCACACTTTTCATCCAAAACTATGCGAAAGTTGCGTGCCACACTTCTGACGTTATTAAAAAAACTTTGTTCCTCTGGCTGTCATGCCAACCAAGAGGAAATTATAATGGTCATGTACTGAAACATGTGATGCAAATTATCTTATGCCTTAAATACACGTAATTCTTTGGTTAGATTATGTGCTAATTTTATTTATCAGTACTGTCTATTAGTTATATAATTCTTGTGTTATGAAAAACGTGCTTCATAATATTACAGGTTGGTTATATCACACAGTAAGTTCACTCGGTGAGAAATCTGCTCGGGAAGAATTAGCCATCAAATACCTACAGGAGTCCTTGAAAAACGATAAATCAAACGGACAAACTTGGTACCTACTTGGCAGGTAAGTACATACACTTGAAACCAAAAGTAATTATCTTTTGCCATTAACCTTAGCCAATATTATCAGGCCAACTTGCAAATTCATGCAGTCAAATAAATTGTTTTAAATTGTATGTTATATTTATTTTATTTTGTTTTGTTGGGTTTTTGCATCACACCAACACAGATTAGGTCATATGGCGACTTTCCCGCTTTTGTGGTGGAGGAAGACCTCCGGTGCACTTTAGGCACGATTATTTCAGGCACAGACATGCACCTGAGTAGAACCACCGACATTCCATATTTCATTATAGTTGATACAAATGGTAATCATGTCTGAATTATGTTTAAATAAACAGCATAGATATTAAAAGTTTTGCTCATGACATTGTAAGAGTTGTTTTCTACTATTTCAGGTGTTTTTCAAGCCTTGGAAAAGTTCATGATGCCTTTGTGTCATATCGTAACTCCATCGATAAATCGGAGGCCAGTGCCGACACTTGGTGCTCTATAGGGTATGTAGCTCGTACTTATGTATTCAGTAGTTTATGCTACGCTTTAGAGAGCATTATATTTGTAATCCATAGGTGGATGTTTCGATCCTCAGGCAAAGTGAAATCCATAGGTGGATGTTTCGATCCTCAGGCAAAGTGAAATCCATAGGTTGGTGTTTCGATCCTCAGGCAAAGTGAAATCCATAGGTTGGTGTTTCGATCCTCAGGCAAAGTGAAATCCATAGGTTGGTGTTTCGATCCTCAGGCAAAGTGAAATTTTTCTGTGATATTGATCTTGAAGTTTTATGGTCATTTTTCTCTTTCTGGTGTAAAACATTTGGCATACAAATCAAAGGAAATACAGAATTTATTTGAATTCTATTGTGTTTGAAACTATAAGCGTAAAAAAACAAACCAACTTTAAGTTTCTTGCTCAAGTTAACAACGGTTTTGCCCCTGATTGGGTTCGAACTTATGCATCCAGTTATCTATAGAAAACTAATCTGACACTTTACCACTTAGTCAAGGTGCCACTTCATGTTTTAAGTCTTTAGGGCATCCAGTCTTTACTTTATGCTATGTGTGTTGATATCTACATAGTAATTAAACTTTGTTTTCTGCTATATGTTTTTGTGTTTTGATTGTGAAAAATACAATGCCCCTGAGGTCTATTGGTTCAGTGAGATACTTGTTAGTTGTATGAGATAGAAATTAACTAGTTGAACATTTTAGATTATGATGTATGGCAAGTTTAAGTTTATCACAGAGTTAAGAAGTGTACATGTACTTCAGAGTCTAATGTTTTCAGAGTATTAGGAAATAGTTAATGCTGGATATGTTTGAATTTCTTTACCATTAGAAATGTTATAATGGCATTCCGATTGTACTTTTGTAATGGCATATTCACTGTAGGTCAACTTAATTGAGAAATCTTATAATAGTGTATTTTATCCTTAATAGGCAATCTTTTAATGGTATACTTAATGCTTAAAAAGAGAACATGTACTTAAAAATGCTATAAAATGGTGTACATTTACTTTATCCAGAAACAAGGAATGTCATAATGCTGTAAATTTACTTATTGTGACAAGTCACTTCCGATATTTCATCAATTCATTTGTTCTCTGGAGGTTATAGACCCATTTTAATCTAGACCTTCTTTAATGGCTTGGCAATAATACAGTAAATAATGCACTTAATATTATCTCTACTTAAGTTTCGTTGGCCTACATATTGGAAATCGATGATGACATGATGTTGTGAATGAACGCACTTCCACAATGATTATGCTTTTTGCTTAACCAGCCAAATTAGAAATTGTCTATTTCTAGCAACGAACCAGACATATTTTTTTAGTCTATACTTTTCTAAGAAAAAAAAAGTAGAGCTATTGTCATGACCCTCTCGAAAGCTTTTGGCCTTGGCGTCAGCTTAAATAAATCTTTTTGGAAGGTAGATTTCTCAGAAACTGTCAATGGTTATCACTTCAAAATTTGTATGCATGTCCAATGTCGAAATTTAATGCCATTTCAATTGGTAGATAATTTTAAAATAGTTTATTTCAAAGTTGTGCCGGTTTTCGGACATAATATTTTGCCCCTGTTTACCCTATTTGTGACTGATCATTTCTCAAAAGCTGTCTATGATATTCACTTGGAATACTTCTTTACTTTGTAACAAAGTTGAAAATTAATGTACTTCTAAAGGGAACATAACCACGAAAACCATTTTGCTCAGTTACTGCCCTTTTTTAGGCGTTTTTCAATTACTTGTATACTATCCACCACTGATAAAAGTGGAGTGTACTGTCCACGGACAGGTCTTGTTTAAGGTTTGCTCTATTATAAAATGTCAAAAGTATATTTAACAAATGTAGAAGTGCCCGAGGCCTTAGTTAATTGAATATGCTAGCAGTGATAATGTAATACCAGTCCTGTGATAGGTCAGTATGTGTATTTGAGCTGCGTCATGACAAAACCAACATAATGGGTTTGCGACCAGCATGGATCCAGACCAGCCTGCGCATCCGCGCAGTCTGATCAGAATCCATGCTGTTCGCTATCAGTTTCTCTACTTGTTATAGAGTTGTAAGCGAACAGCATGGATCCTGATCAGACTGCGCGGATGCGCAGGCTGGTCTGGATCCATGCTGGTCGCAAACCCATTATGTTGGTTTTGTCATGACGCGGCTCATTTATGTAGTTTGCCTGGATTATATACTATTGGCTTTAAGTTAACAGTCTACAAATTTTCTAAATCCTATTGAGGGATTGCCTTTAAAGGTTAAGGCATCAGAATTTGCATCTAATATACCCGTAAGAGGCGTGGGACTAAATGGGTTCAAATAACTTGAGTCTATGCATTTCTTAGCTCCAGCAAATGAGCTGGGTTCGAGTTTGTAACACTCGAAGATAGCTGAAATCATCTATGACCTAAATTGTGTTGGTTCACTGTAAATACAAACAAAAACCAAATTTTCTTACATAATGGGCCTTTCTTACATTTATTTGTTTCCTTTACCTATATGATAAAAACACCTTTTCACATTATACTGAAAAAGATCTAAGTTTAGTAGTTGTTGACCTGTACATGGCAAAGTGGTGTTGGAAAATTGGAACTTCCCCAAATAACAAATGTTATGATGAAAATACTTGTAATATATGACAGGCCTACACACTTTTTGACTGACGTCCATACAGTAATAATAACATTTATATATAAACCTACTCATAGTTCTTATAAACTCACAAATAAAAGGGCCTTTGTCTTACAAATATCAAGGCCCTTGCCAGCTATTTTAGGAAAAAGGCCATTGGCCTAATTTTAGAAAAGTAGGATTGAGGAATTTTATTGAAAAACATCCTTGTACTTTAGTTTCACATATTGAAAGCTTGATTGCTTAACAAGTTCTTGCAACTTATATTAATCACTTTTGAGTCTGCTTCCTGGAACCATGCAGTAATGGTGTTATATGAAGAAACATGGTCATGACCCAATTAGGGCTTGAACCCATGATCCCTGGGTTAAGAGGCAGACACCTTAACCATCAGGCCACCGCTTCATTGTACTTAACCATTTAACTGCTGAACTTGTGTATTGTTTTGTCATGTCTTGAATTTTTGAAAAGTCTATTCAAGTGTTAAGGGATTTCAATATCAAAATACATAAACTCAGCTACCAACAGTATAGAGCCTGGTCATACTGCACAATTGACTGTGCAGTATGGCCTGGCTCTATACTAGTGGCAAAGGCCAATCACTTTTGGTTTCAAGCGGTTAAGAATTAAATTTAATTCATGTGTTTGATTATATGATTTTGTCACTTCTTTTAAAGAAACAAGTCAAAACTGTTTCTCTCGGAAATCGATTTTCATTTTGATTTTTTTGGGGGCAGTTGTTAGGAAATTTCTTTCTTAAATTAAAGGATAGAAGAGGATATTTTAGATAGTGGGAATGTTGCCATATAATTATCTCCCCTTGAGGATAATTATGATAATAATTATATTATTATGATCCAACTCATTATAAGTGAATATTAATATGACATTTTAAAAATTGTGAGCCTACTCATGTAATAAAATTAATGTAGACAAAATTATGTAACGTAATTACAAAACCTATTGATAAGCTTTTAGTAAGCCTACTCAAATATGGTATTGACCTATTCTTATATATCATGAAGCTTAACCTATACTTACCAACACCTACATGTAGTGATGATAAACAATATGAATGTAACAATATTAATGTGAACTCCTTGGTGTCCATTTGTGCCTGAAATAATATATGAGGGGGCACCTGAGTTTTTCCTTCACCAGAAAGCAGGAAAAGTCACTACATGACATATTGCATTGTCCGTGCGACTTAAAACCTAACAAAACAATCTGATAAAGCAAAGATAACAAACAAATTAGATTGGAAATTGTTTACTTAGAAATATAAATCTGACATTTTATTTATTATGAGCCTACACAAAGTAAATTGTAAATCTATTTAGCAACTTATAATATACAGTACTTAAAGTAATGAAATACGCCCACACATGCTGGAAATTTACTTACACCATGCAGTGACGAAACACCCACATGTAATTGAAATACCGCCATATATTGAGAAAAAAACACACAATTCTAGAAATACACCCTACACTATCCTGGAAGTACACCCTACACAGTTCTGGAAATACACGCTACACAGTCCAAGAAATACACCCTACACAGTCCTGGAAATACACCCTACACAGTCCTGGAAATACACCCTATACAGTCCTGGAAATACACCCTATACAGTCCTGGAAATACACCCTACACAGTCCTGGAAATACACCATACACAGTCCTGGGAATACACCCTACACTGTCCTGGAAATACACCCTACTCAATCCTGGAAATACACCCTACACTATCCTGGAAGTACACCCTACACTGTCCTGGAAATACACCCTACACAGTCCTGGAAATACACCCTACACTGTCCTGGAAATACACTCTACACAATCCTGGAAATACACCCTACACTATCCTGGAAGTACACCATACACAGTCCTGGAAATACACCCTACACAGTCCTGGAAATACACCCTACACTGTCCTGGAAATACACCCTACACAGTCCTGGAAATACACCATACACAGTCCTGGAAATACACCCTACACAGTCCTGGAAATACACCCTATGTAGTTCTGGAAATACACCCTACACAGTCCTGGAAATACACCCTACACTGTCCTGGAAAACACCTACATAGTCCTGGAAATACACCTACACTGCCCTAGAAATACATCTACACAGTTCTGGAAATACACCCTACACAGTCCAAGAAATACACCCTACACAGTCCAAGAAATACACCCTACACAGTCCTGGAAATACACCTACACAGTCCTGGAAATACACCCTACACAGTCCTGGAAATACACCTACACAGTCCTGGAAATACACCCTACATAGTCCTGGAAATACACCTACATTGTCCTGGAAATACACCTACACTGCCCTGGAAATACACCTACACAGTCCTGGAAATACACCCTACACTGCCCTGGAAATACACCTACACTGCCCTGGAAATACATCTACACAGTTCTGGAAATACACCCTACACAGTCCAAGAAATACACCCTACACAGTCCTCAAAATACATCCTACACAGTCCTGAGAATACCCCTACAAATTGAGAATAAACCTTCACAATGAAAATAAACCTACACATTGAGAATAAACCTACACATTGATGATAAACTTACACAATGAAATTAAACCTACTCATTGAGAATAAACCTACACATTGAAAATAAACCTACACATTGAGAATAAACATAAACATTGAAAATACACCTACACATGGAGAATAAATCTGCATGTATTGAGGCAACCCACTCATTGAGAATGAATTAATATATTGAGAATTCACCCCCATATTGGAAATACACCAACCACTTTCAGGAAAAACACTTGGACAAACTTTTACGTAAACATATTATGAAAGTTTCACTATTTGTTAAAGCAGACGCACTATTAATTATCTCCTACTCATGTTTATTATATATTTATGAATAGACGTAAAGTCACTTGTAATATAGTTACGCACAAATACTATTTATAGACTTGCAAATTTTTTATACTGATATTTATTGGAAAAGTTAACTTAAAATCACGTTGAATGTTTGCGATAGTAATTTGCTTGTGGTATTTACTAGTATATTTAAACAGTCTGTTCTATTTTCTGGAAAAGCTGTTAAAACGGCAGTTTATGATCGTACCATTACAAAAGCAGTGACTGCAGCCAATCATTCGTCTATTCACAATCATTTCTGTCTGACCTATTTTCCATATAAGGAATTATTGATCGACCAATGAAACTTTTGCTACAGTATGTGTGTGACTCTGTGGCTGTGGTATTAAAGCTATGGCTAGAAACGGTGTCAGTATTTTCCAATATTGGTTAGCTCGTAATGTGGTGTAGGGAATGTGAGGAAAGAATGTGAAAAATGTGTACGACTGTTACTCCTGTCTGATAGCCGGTCATTAATCCGGCCTTATAACATCTTCCTGCAGTGGTACTTATTTCGCTCGGACTTGGAAAATGGAAACTTGATTAGATAGTTGATATTGGTTTTTTTTTCCTGGTATAATTGAACGTTCAAACGTGTTTTTACATACCAAGAAAGCTTACTACAATTGCACTTTGTTCTTAATCTGAATAATTTGAACTGTTATTTCTAGTGCAGGACATTTACTCAATGCACTTAAGTTACATATGTTATTCTTGGAAGAAAAAAAGTTTGTTTTTTTTTGAGAGAACAATTTGATAGATTATCATTCACACTTCTTTTTGAATCATGGACTAATTTATAAACTAATTATACTCAGCTGAATACAAGCTGAGGGAGTCGGGTTCATATTTTTAAAACAATCAGAAATAACAGTTTCTTTGAGTAATAACTGAATGAAAGTATTATCATTTATATTGGTATTCAAATGTGCGTTATTTTAAATCGGTGACAGTAAAAAATATTTCTATAAAAGGACGTGTGAAATGTTTGAGGAGATCTGTAAGGAGATATTGTATCGAGGGATGGATTTTAGATACCAGAATGCGTCCTTCGATTGTTATTATAATTCTAGGAAATTCCAAACATGTTACGATCCATACAGGTATTTTACTATGATCTAGATTATTATAAGTTTATATATTCAATAGTTTATATAAGCTATTATTTAAGTTTCTTTGATTCAGATTTTAAAGTACATTTTTTTGTGACACAAAGTGATGTAATGCTTTTATGGTCCACATTGTTTAGATTTTTAGTTTCTGTGATTTTTTTCAATTAAGTTAGTCTTGTGTTTCTATGGTCCATATAGATTACATTTATAGTATCTGTGATTCCTTCAAGTTAGCCTTATGTTTCTATGGTCCATGCAGATTAGCTTTTTAATTTCTGTGATTCTACAGTAAGTCTTGCATTTCTACGGTCCATATAGATTAGATCTATATTATATGTGATTCCTTAATCTAAGTTGATCATCTGTTTCTATGGTTCATATCCATGAAGTTAGACTTATGCTTTCTTGATTTATAGCTTCTGTGATCCCTTCAAATTAGGTGTGTGCTTCTATGGTCCATATAGATTAGACTCATGAATTTCTGAGATCCCTTCAAGGTAGTGGCCATGTAGTACAGTTTCATAGTTACAGTGATGCCTTACATAGATAAGATTAACAGTGACTGTATCTTAGGGCAGTAATGGTAATCTGACTGTATCTGAGGGCAGTTATAGTAATCTGACTGTACCTGAGGGTAGTAATGGTAATCTAACTGTACCTGAGGGCAGTAATGGTAATCTAACTGTACCTTAGGTCAGTTATGGTAATCTGACTGTACCTGAGGCAAGTATAGGTTATACAGCTGTACCTTAGGACAGTTATGGTTATGGGGCATTAACGTTTACTTTGCTGTACCTGAGGGCATTAATTGTAAACTAACTGTACGTAAGGGAGTAATGGATATAATGCTGTGTCTGAAGGCATTAGTTTTTCAATTTTTACACCTATTATTACCCAATTTGGTCAAATCTGAGCAGTCATTTCACCTATCAGGCTTCCTGGATACTTAACTATTCAATATTGGTTATAAATGTACACCTGAGGGCTGTATTGGTTATATAGCTCTTCCTCAAATGGGTTATATAGCTCTTCCTCAAAACGATTCTGGGAACAGTTTAACTACAGTGAAGTTTAAGTGACTCTGTATGGACTTATCAATACCCATGGATGCTCATGTTCTTAGCGAGATATTTGGAGATGGAAGATATTCTGCAGCTTGGCAGATTCGACAATCAATATTGACCTAGTGCTCTACTTTCAAGATAGAAACAGTTCACCCAGCCTCCCTCTCTGTTTCCAATGATGTACAGGCTGTTCATATATTTGGCAGTATTGTTTTGTATGCATTGATTAATAGACAATAGGAGGGAAAAAAAACAGTTAATTTAAGAAGGGAGATCACTAAGATGTGATTCGGTCTTTAAGAATCTGCCTTTTAACTTATAAAGATACAGGGTAGTTGATAAGCAGCTAGAAAATTAGTAGTAGTAGTACTTTCATTCATTCATATAGTTCTAAGTAGCTTCAATTATTTTAAGGGGGCGAGAAAAAGAATAATTATTCTGAGGAAAGCAATCAAGTTTTAAACCAGGACATTGCCACAATTACCCACATGTTATGAAATGCAGTATATATTCATACTTTCTTAGACTTGTGGGAGTTGGAAATCAGTGTGGTATAAATTAAGGCTTCTAGGACATTTGTAAGGAAATTCTTAAAACAAAATTCTGTGAACAAATAAAAGGCTGGCCAGAATTTTAGTTATTTCACAGAGAGTGTTAGTTTAGGTGACTGATTTATAAAATTCACGGAAGTTATTATTTCATATTTATCTGTATTATTTAATCTATTTATGGTATTTTATCTAAGGATTTTAGTGATTGTCTATGCTTTATCTCTCTCTATATATATATATATACAATTATTATGTCAAAGTTTTAGTTATTTATGAGGCTTTATCCATTTATATGAATATCATTTTAAGGTTGTAGCTATTTTATTTTACTTTATCCATTTATATGAGAGTTTAACTATTTTACAATGTTATCAATTTATACAATTGTTATTTCAAGGTTTTAGCTATTATTTGCTATTATTGGCTATCATTATCTATTTAAACAATTGTTATTTCCAGGTTTTAGCTATTATTATCTATTTATACAATAGTTATTTCTAGGTTTAAGCTATTATTAGCTATCATTATCTATTTAAACAATTGTTATTTCCAGGTTTTAGCTATTATTATCTATTTATACAACTATTATATCAAGGTTTTAGCTATTTTACCATGCTTTATCCATTTATATTATTATTTCTCCCAAGGTTTTAGCTATTATTAGCTTTTATCTATTTATACTATTTTGTATTTCAGGGTTCTGTATCAACAACAGAATCAGCCTATGGATGCTTTGCAGGCGTACATCTGTGCGGTGCAGCTCGATAAATCCCATTCAGCGGCGTGGACCGACCTTGGTCTGCTGTATGAAACGTGTAACCAGCCAAAAGACGCTCTTACATGCTACATCAATGCAACAAAAACTGCTAAAGGTTGGTACAGAAATGCTTATTGTTCATTTTATTTACAGTACAAACTCTGCAGAGCAAGACACTTTTGGTGAATTAAGATTGTTGTTGTTGTTCCTGAGAGGCATTGTTTTTAGAGAGGTGAAATCTGTTGTTGTAAAGAGGGTATTGTTCTACAGAGGTTTCCCTTACTTTAAACAGTTATTTAAGACGTTTAAGTGACATCTCAAACTTTAAGGTCCTTAAGGGTCATTAAACTTGAGGATTTTGCACAAAAAATGCAAATATTTTTTGAAAAATGTTAGTTATGAATATTTGCAGCCAGAATGCCTTGCCTAAAGCACAAGTACAGGGCAAGGCCAGTCCGTATGTCTGTGTAGTTGATATCAAACCCTCTCATGTTAACTATGGACAGTCTTATTTTAATGCAGAGCAGGACTAGTTCATTTTAAGTTTTAATTCTGTTGATATTATTTTCAAGAATTTCAAATGGTGATGACAGTATTGGTTATCTTGTACAAAATTTGTCACGTTTTACAACATATGATATCTGTCTGCCTAAATTTAGTTCAGCATTTTATTAAGAAAATATCATTTCTTTAATTATTTTTTCTAACTGAAACACACGTGTTCTCCTGACAATTCTTGTTCTAATGGAAATGTGATCTTGCTGACGTACAGGTTTTCCTTTATTAAAGGGACTCCACTGAGGTTTAAAAGCCTAAAAACATAACATTTGAATTTCTTACATAAATGAGCTGGGCCACTTTAAACAAAAATATATGCAAAGATAGTTAAGAAATATACTGTGATATAAATTGAAAATCGTATTTTTATACTTTTCATAGCCCGATTTGAGTGAAAAGTGTTTAAACGCTTTTCAGTTTAGGTCATTTTTTTACAATTTAAATAATTATTCTGGAAAAACGAAGAGCGCGAATGATCTGAAATTTTGCACAAAGATTAGTGGTCTAAACCTACATCAAATGGTACATTTCTCTGGTAAAAATATTTTCAGTCCCATCATGTCAAAAAACCTCAGTGGAGTCCCTTTAAGTTTCTAATGGAAATTTTTATTTTTTAGTGGTCTGATACCTACCACTATAATTTAAAAACAGAGAAACTATAATTTTAATGGTGGTTCCTGTTGAGACTGTTAAAGTTTTCAATATTAAGCCTTACCCGCTAAATATCTTAAATGGACTTACCCAACTTTCAATCTGGGTCAGATTATCATTTTTAGGGAAAATTTCAAAGTATGTACTTACTGAATAGCAAGAACAGTGCAGACCAAGATCAGACAATATGGACATGCCAGTTGATCTTGGTCTGCACTGGTTGCATGGATAGATTCTGTACATGTAGCTGCCAGTAAGCTTAGGGTTTCTACATTTCTACATGACATACGAATTTCATGTTATATAACAGTTCATTTAATGTGTTAGTTTACAAAATTTGCTGGCTGTTTATTCACAAATGTTGACAAACAGCCATGCCATGGTTCTTGGGATTTGTATTTACTAAATTTAGTGGCAATTTTTGGTGAGAAATATTAGAATAATTAATTCATCAATGAATTTATCTTTGAAGGCTTTAATTATAAATGATGATTTTCAACCAAATGGTCCAATACAGTCAATCTTAAGCACTGAAGCACTCTATCAATTCCACTGTTAGTATAATGTTAACAATTTTATATTCTGTATTTCACAATAATATTATTGTAAAATGAATTTTTGTTTCTTCAGGAGGAATAGTAAATTCAACTTTGAATGGAAAAATAAAGTTTTTGCAGCAACATCTCTCCAAAATACCCATGCAACATCTACAAAACAAGTAAGTAATCACTTAAATACTAAAAAAACTTAATTCAACTTTCAGCTTGCTGGTTTTGATGACTGTGATGTCATATTTCATGTTTTTGCATGTGCTTATGTTCAGCCGGACCTTTTGGCCCTGGGCTGCAAACTCAAACTTGGTCATGTGACTCTCATAACCAGCCGAGATCATGGCTTAACTTTGTTATTATCATAAGTAACAAGTGTATTAATACCTAACTTTATCTTTGAAAATTCCAGGCCAAAGACATTACCCAGCATAGAAGAGGCTTGGGCCCTTCCTATACCTGCCGAACTTACATCTAGACAAGGCTCAGGGACACCACACACAGTACAGAAATCACCTTTGATGCCACAATCGGGCGGGGCAAGTCCGTCTCCAGGACAACAGAACTTTGCCGGTCAAGGTCCAATGCTTGATGACAAGAAGAAAAAAATGCAACCTCGGAAAAGGGTAAGTTTTGAAACTGTAAATTTGTTTGAACATACATTATTTCATGTCGATATCATTAATTTACTTAAAGTTTAATAGGTATTTATGATTTTCTTTTATTTTAATAGATACAGTACATGTATTTTAGGTTAAAATAAAAACATGTTGGCAAAGAATTTTTCACAGACGAGCGTTAACACTGCATGTGGTGTGCTTGCTAAAGTTTTACTCATATAGCAGTTTAAATGGTATCCTACAATCTTCAAATATTTAGTATTCATGTACCTTGCATGGACTTATACCCATGTTTTATGAACTTTGCCTTTCAACGCATTTGAGGCTTAAAACTGAGTTTTCAACTACTTTCCCTCGTAGTTATGGATAGTTTCTGAGTTGTATCAGAGTGGATTTGTTTTGGGGAAGCATTCGCCAATTTTGAAAATGTTATAGGTTGAGATCAAAGCTAAAGTTCAAGAGATTAAACTTTCAGGTTATCTATTAATATCTGCTACCAGTTATTTATGGAGTATTATATGATTTCAGCCATCATCAGAATTGTTGGAGACGAGTCCGACATCTCAACAAGGACCTCCACAATTACTGTCACCACATCAGTTACAGATACTCCATCAGTTACAACAAAATCAGGTAATGCCTCTCACACTTATGAACCCTTAACCTAAAGTAACTAGCCTTTGTGTATGTCACCGGTATAGAACCAGGCCAGTGAGCACTTCTGTGCAGTCTGACCAGGCTGTATACTTATGGTAGCTCAATTTAAATTTTTGGATATTGAAATCCCGTACATTTCAAAAATACTGTACTAAATTGAAAGCTTTACAAATCCATTAACAAGTTTAGCAAATTGAAGGCTCAATGATCCATTCATTACATACACTCAAGATATGTTAATGATATAGACTTGGTTAAAGCACTTCTAAGCTTTAGTTTATTATGAAAATTATGACATCCAAAACCTGTGGATCTTTGAAGTTCACTGTACAATTTTGGTTATTGACTATTCATATTAATACCATGTAACATTTGTGTAATAGAGGTGTAATACCCTGTAAAACTTGTGTAATAGAGGTGCTTTGTTATAATTTGTGAAAGTTTATTTGTAATTTATGAAAGTACAATCATGAGTTGAGAGACAATGTATATATACACTATGACAACAAGACTACACCTTCCCTGATTATCATTCACTATTACCATAGTGCAAACATGTCTACATATTGTAGGGAGTTAGATTGATAGTTATATAATTATCATTATTTTGTGTTACAGGCGAACCTTGATCCGGCACGACGCCAGTTACTACAGGATCTACAACATCAGGTGTATTTACAACAACAGCATGCAAAAATGCAGATGCTCAATCAACAGGTAAATATTGGGCGGAGTACGCACTCTCACAGAATGGTCATGTGACACTTTTCCAGCTTTACTATTGGAAGGATGAGGTGTCCGTGACCGAGTGGTTAAGATTATGGATTTCAAACTACTTGCCACTCACCGCTGTGGGTTTGAATCCTGCCAGGGGCGTAAAGTGAGGAAGCTTTCCATTTAGCTTACAAAGTGTTAGTGGTTATACTCAGGTGCTTTCTTGTGCCTGAATATTGCACAAAAGGGCACTTGAGTTCTTCTTCTACCAATATAGCTGGAAAATTGCCAAAATGACCATTACAGTGTTGGTGTGAATTTAAATAAATGTAAAAGACAGTCAAAAATGGAAGCTTGACGATTCAGGAATTCAGAGGTTAAGCATTGAAGACTACTTATCTAAAAATAATTTTAGGGCAATATCTATTCTTACCTTGATTATCAATGTGACTTTCCAGCAAATCTAAATGGTATAAAAATGTTTGTGTCTTCTTTTAAAAACTCATTTTTAACTAAATAAAACAAAATATTTGTAAGCCTTTGAACTAATGTATTGATAAACATTCCTTTTGGTTACACATGATACATGTTATATAAAAAAAATATGGAAATGTTTT
>NW_026851531.1:0-56163 GCF_026571515.1 Ruditapes philippinarum
CCCCAAAATAAAAAGCATTCCATAAGAGACGACGCCAATAAGCGCAATTTATATCATACTTTATATCACTTAAGTTTTCCTTCTGTAATTATTTATAAGTAATCGGAAATTACTTATGAATTAAGAATAGAGACACGTTTTGACGTCAGTCTAATTAAAACTAGTACAAAAATCTTCCTGATTGTTCATTTGGGTATTCAGGTCGTTTTTTTTTAATATGTACAGAATCTTTTTGTGCAGATATCTAAGTCGGCACAATACATTTCTTGACATTGCATATGCCTTTGATAGAGCTAACGGGAAAGGTTGCAGGTAGTATCATCCTTGAATTCCTTGACTCAAGTGAAAAAAAAACAGGCTATAATATAGCAATAGCGTAGAAGAGCAGTTTAAAATTTTCTTGATTCCAATTTTGGTACATAAGTTCAGTAGTTATGTAAAATATCTAATACATGTAGCTCCAGTGACTGTAATTCATTTATACATGTAATAGTTAATAAAAAGCCACGAATTTTACCATTTACGCTCTGGGATATCCGGCTTTTACATATTTTAAGATTGTATAAACCTGATGTGCTCAGTTAGCATATCATGGCTTAAAACTTAAATAATACATGGATAAAGAAAGGAAATTGACAGAAAAACCATTAAAAACATATCTTACTTGCAAGACGTCTGCATCTGGTACTAAAGTAAACTTAGTAACACTTCCTTCAGAAAATGGAATTGCCATGATTAATATGTTGGTCCAGCCACCTACCCATGTTTTGAAAACGAGCTCGTTATGCTGTCTCACAACCATCATATGTAACATAACGGTCTCAGAGGCTCCCCCATACACGTTGAAATTAACATCTGTAGTATCCAATAAGTTGATAGCGAACCTGTATAAATAAATACAAAATGAGTGATTTGGTTATTATAAATGCGATTACGGCTTTCCCAAACCAATTAAATATTTTAATACCCAAAATCCCGCGAGATCCAATCCGGGTAAACCCAATATCATGATCCATCAACGTGTTTGCTAGAAACGTGATAATGGTATATCAAAACTATATGTTGGAGAGGACGATTATTTACAGCATAGAAACGGATGTTTTAATACCGTTTAGCACCGTTACGTGTACAGCACGTGCATATTGTAAAAGAAAATTCAATATTACCCAACCCAAGCGCCACCTTCTGGTGTCGTGATGTAAAATTCTAAACCTCCACCAACACCAAATATTCCAGGAATCAGCCAATCAAAGTCATCTGAAAGATCTTTCTACAAAATACGAACATTTTATATCAGTGTTATTGTAACTAAAAATAGACATGTGTATATTATCTTTCTAAGATGAATTCGTATTATTACTTATTTATAATATTCGTTCAAAACTGCGAATCTGTAATAGTATTCAATGCATTATTAATTTACTTGATAATGTTGCCGGCGGTATATATGGTATTGTAGTATATATTCGAATGAGATCTGATTGTCCTAGGCTAATGCATCTGGTTTATCAGAACTAATACATTTACTGAAAATTATCAATATTCTCCCTCTCTTATAATGTAAGGTAAAAAATCCCCCGTGAATCAATTTCGCTTGAATTAACGCCACTGATAAAACTATTATGTAATCTTGCTGTTCATTCGATGAATTATATTCCGACTGTAAACTGAAACAAATTTTCATAACGTTTTGCGATTTCTGTAGGGTAGCTATTAAAATGACACGAGGTAAAATGGCCCCAGCAAGCATAACGATGATGATGCTTTAGTACTAGTAAACAATTCAAATGAGATATAAACTTACCGCCGGTTGGTAAATTTCTATTGTTTTTCACTTCATGAGATAGGAAAATCCAGGGTCATATTGTTGGTTACTCCCCCAGATCCATGATAAACCAGTACAAACGCCAGTTACATCATTGATTTTGGCGGCAAATTGTTTATTGTCGGCATACTTTTCTGCACACGCCCGTCTTCCCGAATGGGCGGAGGTGCCTGTTGTAACTATCGTGTAGTTGACAAACCTTCTATCCGACAAAACCAAACAAAAGTAAAATATAATATACACTGACAAGATATTACGGTAGCGCATTTTGAAATGGATAAATGGATGAGCATGTATATTGTACATTAATGCATAATGCTTAATTGCTTTTTTGTTTGTTTTATTGTTCGGGTTCAGTACGCAGTCGATCTCATTTTTGTACATATTTGACATGAAACAGTTTTAAGTCACTGACATCCGCTTTCATTGTGAACATTAAATACTGATAATTGCAGATACATCACCTACTTACCTTATGACTTACACACTTTTAAATCATCTAAATTACAATGGTTATTGGTAAATACTTTGCCATGCTGGTACATTAATTACAACAGGAAATGTCTGTATAGCAATTTTAGCAAATAATAGACAAAGGAAACTTCATAAAGTGAAGTTCAGTTGGTTTATGTCCACAACGACAAATAAAAGATCATAGACTATTTAGTCATTGATCATTTCACGAAAGTAATAATTTATACGAAGTTTGAATAATTTCTCTGACATTTTGTCTAAATGATGTGGTTTACAGTCCAGATCATCCTTAAATTCATTCTGATTGTTATTTAAATTATTTTGCATATTCTTTCCTTTTTCAGTCTTATCAAGTTTACTTTTCTTTTTTCATGTTACATGCAGAGTAAAATAATTTCAAACAAATGAAATAAAAAGGAAAGATAGAAATACATATAGATAGTTTATTTATCATGGGGACCAGACCGGTATATTGATGGTTTTATAAAAGCATGCACATTTAGATATCAGTGTATGACCTAAAAAAATAACAAATTCAAACTGAAAAATAAACAACAACACCAAAATAATTGCTTTATTCAAATCAAAAGACGATTTTACTGTCAGAAAAGTAAGCGTTTCATAAGAAAAATAAATTGAATGTTCACCGAAAAATATAGATTTAGAAATAAATAAAATAAGATGAATAATGATGTTATGCTGTATTTTTTTTATTTAATTCTTTCAAAATACTTTTCGTAAAATTATTATACTTTCTTGTTTATGTTATAAAAAGTTTTTAAATTATTGAAATTCAGAAATATGTAAATTATCAATTAGCCAGACCCCTGACATGTTTATTACAATTTACGTGTCTGACACATTTATGTTTATTTACGTCACATGTATGACAACGTGATTATTATCATTAATTTTATCTACGACATTTATTTAAAGTTTTCTTATCTGATTATCTGTTTGACTTAAAGAAAGGAATTAACAGGCCGCTGACTTTTGACATCTGGCGTGTTAATCAGTCTTAATCGAACCATTTTTATTGGTCAAATCTATAATTCCATATTTAATAAAATGTATTTTCATTGGTTAATATTTTCCTGTTTAAGGGTCATTTTTTTCATTGGTTAATTATTAAAACCTTTGTTACAATTATTTTTGTATTAATAAATAAAAACTTTTTAATATAGAGGGATTCAGACAGTTATACAGTAAACATGTAATGGTTTAAGTTTAAAGTGTTGGTGCCGCAGTTTTCTGCGGTGGAATTTAATGTACATATATATTTGTTATTTTGACCGGTCAAAACTGTTAACCCACGAAACAAATTAAAAGAAAGTAATAGACAAAATAATCGGCATTCAAGGACATTCAGGAACCAGGAACATTTGACTTTAACAGGTACGTATGTTAATATACGTACCAGACTTTAAGGAATAATGAATGCAAACAAGTAAACGAAACTTTGGTAAAAAAATTATAACAAATTAATAATTAAAAAAAAAAAATAAAATATAGGAACTAAAAATTCAATAAACGAACGCGGAAATAAATACGTTAAAGTTAAAGAATATGCCGGATATTATCAGATGAAATTTATGGAGATATAAAGCGGTGAAAGAAAAACATATAAATTACAAAACATTTTGTTTTATCAATTCACATGTTTTTTATTCTCAGATACTTAATGTCAGTATTGTCTAAAAGGTATGTTAACCTAAAATTGGGCTTTATTTTATTGATCATGTGGACATATAATTTATTTTCTTATGAAAAATATGGTTGTAGTGTCATTTCTGAGTTTGTGACTTTAACTTTGCATCTGATTATTTTAGACATCATCACTATATATAAGATTTTGTATGTAAATTTCTGTTAGTGAATTGAGTGTGTGTGAATTCTTTTTTTAAGTCTTATCTATGGTTACTGAATGGGTGTATGTGTCAACAATACATGTATTTGGTTTGGTTGGTGTCTAAGGTAGTGGCTTGCTTGTGTTTAAGTGTCATTGGTCGAAATAATTTTCTTCATCATAATTTTATATGCCACTTCGGTATCTGGTAAAAAGTTTCACGTGTTAATAATTGCATTATGTTTAATGATGGGTAATGCTACTTATAATTGTTAAGTAGAAAAAAAAAAGATAAAAGTATTATAAAGTATCGTCTATGTAACGCATTCGTTTGCAAATTGATGTTGAACTATTGTATAATTCTACAAAGATGGAATATATATTTTTTTAAAAGCGGGACACATATTTCTAATCTTTAGATGTTGATAAAACTTGTAAACTTTCTATACATTAGCATGTACTTTGTTAATATAATTTGCTTTTTAATATTAATACTTATAGACTATAATGTCTGGTTTTTATACTGGTATTTTAAAATTTCAAAATAGCTTATATATTATGTCTTATTACATGCTGAGGTATAGCTATGTTAAATTGATTCTATAATGTATTAGGGAAATAAAATTTTTGTAAGTTCACAAAAAGAAAATTGCAAAATAAATTTAACAAATGCTGTATTAAATTAAAAGTTAGATTTTGAATTTCCAAGAGATAACATTGTGGCTTTCCACTAAATTTAATTCAGGATAACCTGTGCATATTAAACATCTTGTTTGTGGTATTCCACTTAGAAAGTAACTTTAATTAATAAAAACGGAACAATGTGTTGAAAATTAGCAATCTACGTAAGCGCATAATACAATCACTTTTATTGTTTAAATTTAATATATATAAGGAACGTCTCACTTTATGGAATAAAGTAAAATAGAGGAGGAGGTGATGTTATGCTGTATTTTTTTCATTTAATTCTTTCAAAATACTTTTCGTAAAATTATTATACTTTCTTGTTTATGTTATAAAAAGTTTTTAAATCATTGAAATTCAGAAATATGTAAATTATCAATTAGCCAGACCCCTGACATGTTTATTACAATTTACGTTTCTGACACATTTATGTTTATTTACGTCACATGTATGACAACGTGATTATTATCATTAATTTTATCTACGACATTTATTTAAAGTTTTCTTATCTGATTATCTGTTTGACTTAAAGAAAGGAATTAACAGGCCGCTGACTTTTGACATCTGGCGTGTTAATCAGTCTTAATCGAACCATTTTTATTGGTCAAATCTATAATTCCATATTTAATAAAATGTATTTTCATTGGTTAATATTTTCCTGTTTAAGGGTCATTTTTTTCATTGGTTAATTATTAAAACCTTTGTTACAATTATTTTTGTATTAATAAATAAAAACTTTTTAATATAGAGGGATTCAGACAGTTATACAGTAAACATGTAATGGTTTAAGTTTAAAGTGTTGGTGCCGCAGTTTTCTGCGGTGCAATTTAATGTACATATATATTTGTTATTTTGACCGGTCAAAACTGTTAATGTAAATATGAAGAAAAAAAAGAAAACTATATTAAAAACAAAAAAACGGACTTACTGAGTTTGTACTTAATTACCATCAAAAGAATAAAAATGTGGACATTTATAACTATTACACTTTAACGGAATATTATACCACGGAGAAAATACGACAAACAATTATTTGTTAAAAAATATTATGAATACGGAAACCAAACGTACCTCCAACCTCCTACCTACCCCATCCCGATTAAAACCCCGCACCACAATAGTAATACAGTGAATACAGACACATACCTTCAGATTATTGTCATTGTAATTTATATTTGCTCGAAGTTTTATTTCCGGTTCCAATTTTAGAAAGTTATCAGACATCATTTTCTTTTTTCGTATCCGTTTGAACTAAGTAATCTTACTGCCGCTAAATTAAGATTAACAACAAAATAAAAGTTCTTATAACCACCACCAACGACCACCAACAACAACCACAACAACAACAAAATACTGAGATCTGTATTACTGCTATATGACTTTCTAGCGTAAGCCAATTATCAAAGAAAAAAACAATAACAAAAGAATAAAAGATAAGAAACATGAAATTGAATTTTTAATCTATTTGTTGCAAGTTATGAAAGTAATTTTTAGTAGGAAAAGACTAACTGAAAAGAGAATCTGTAAATTGAAGAGGTCATGTAATGAAAAAAAAACGTTTTAAGTGTTTGTGACGAAACAGTTTCAACATACTTTTTACAATACTTGGTAATGTCCAAAAAGTTCACTAAGCATAGCTTAATATACTATACAAATATCTTGCGTATAATATACATGCTGTAAAATTAATTGGTTATGTAAGTTATATTATAAATGTCAATGATTGTATTTCCATATGACCAGAACACAAGTTGTTTTGCAGTAATTGGGTTAGCAAGATGTTCATACTGAATAGCCAATTCATCATCAAACAGTACCTGAAATATATCAATCATTATTAGAATAAAAACAGAAAAAGATAGACAAACGTTGTTGTTGTTGTTACTTAGCGATGAATATATGTATGCTTTGTCAAAAGAGTGTTTGACTCTGAATTACTTGTTTTCCATAAGTATCTATAATACATGAACACATCATAAATGTTTCTGAGTTACTAGTATGAAGAAAATATTTCCACCTACATGATTGAGTTTATAGACATATTGATAGTTATAATTAAGCGTGTGTAACCTTCTACATGTCAAGGTCTTCTTTTATGGTGTTGTTTTCTCAAAAAAGAAGCTAACGAATATATATAAATGGCTTTAAAGAACATGACGAATTTCGAATTTGAAAACTAACCTATAAAGCAGAAGGTTTCTTTATGAAGGTTTCCTACCATTACGCTTATTATTTGAACTTTAATGATAACGTTTATAGAAACCTTACAGTTTATTAATCTGATGATTTCATAATGTTGATATTAAAATTTTTTTATATGTGTATGTTTATGTGTGTATTTAGAATATTCTATGACTATAAGGAATGATTATTATTCCTCACCTCCATTGCGGTCTCTCTTGGAACAATTGAAATTTGATGAGCTATTCCTCCCACAACCGGATTTGGCATGGAACTTATGTTGTTCCAGGTATAATCTCTATATGTTTTGACTGTCAGTGACTTATAATTTGCTATAATGTGAAGCATGATTGTCTCGGGCTGGTTATCATTAACATCGAACCCGTACTCCGTTGTATTCGCGACGTTAACTTCAAAACTGTGAAGAAATGTTATAGTTATGATTGTATCAAGGTATAACAAACTAATATAGATTTTGTCGGAAAAGAGTTTATTTAAACATGTATATTAATTAGACCTAGTTTAATTTTGTTTTATTTCATTCAAGAAAACCAAGGTTTTGAATAGTGTGTACCATATGCCATGGAAAGGAAATGCTGGACATTTTCATATTTACATATTCAGGCGTTAAAGTGCTAGCATAATGAAATGAAATATGATGTTTAGCGCAGCAATTTCAAAATTGTTATACCGTTTAGTTTTCCATATGCGTTTAAAAGGAATCAATTGGGATAGTATTTGTTTTTAATACATAGGTCGCTTGTTAGATTCTTTGATAAGGCGTAATTTTTCTGACAAATGATCTTGGACACTGCGTCTTGTGGTCATTATGCTAATTCGTAAGGTAAGGAATCGTTCACTTGCGGACAAAATGTTGATTGTTGGTTAGTTATCTAGGAACTCTGGAATAAAGGGTGACCAACCACAGATACATGACAAAAAGATATCGTTTGTTTAACTTCAAACATACAAAACAAATTCATGGGCGTTTCATAGGCTTGGTACTAGTTACACTGGACACACATCTATTTGCACTCTTTCTTTGATTTACCTATCTCTTCTCAGAATGGCTACTGCAAAAAGTAGATTCGTACCCTTGTAATTTCTTTTCAACGTATATAATCTTATTTGTTATATACCTTAATCATCTATTTTCGTGTGTTTTTTTATTCTGAAAGAAACGTTATGTGTGCCTAGAATCATACTGTTGTTACATACCATATTAATATTTTACTAAATATATCCTATGTTATCATGCACCTGTGACAAATTACAATACCAAACAAGAGGTATAAGCATATGTAAGTCCTAAAATTGAATACACAAGTTAGTTTTCATGTCGAATGTCTGATGTGAAGCTGTGCAAAAAGTGCAAGTCCTCGAATTGACTTTAATGTCAATTCGAGGACTTGCACTCATTCTCACTTAAGTAAGGCATTCCATGTCTTCAATGTTCCATGAAATTTGGTGGAAGGGAAGTATATAAGCCCGAACATTCCTGTAAAAGGTTTTAACAATTGCTACTGCATCAATGATTGAATTTGAGCTCAAGTTAATTAGCTTATTTGTTTGATTTTGCTACTGACAATCGTTTATGCAAGGAAGGGGTAGTAAAAACAGCATATCTTCAACAAATTCGAAGTATGTTTCATTTCTTCGTACAAGTAATCGTGGTTAACAGTAAACACAGCTTATTTTCGTCTTTCTATTTCAGATTTTGACACACAAAACTGTTTTTGATATTACGATTTTTTTTTCAAAATCATTTGTATTGCTTGTCTTAAAATTCGGAATCATTTATAAGTCTTATTGCCAAACAATGATAATCATACATGGTAACGTATTAATGGTTAATTCAAAAGCCATATTAAGTCTACAGTAATATAGTTTACATAAAACATGAAAATTAAGAGTATCTGTGCAACCATTTTGTTAAGGATTTCACGTTAATTTAGATTTTTACAAGCGTAATTTTTACAATATCATTTACGAGGCTCTTAAAAACCATGCGTTTTACAATACAAACAAATGTATTTTTTTTATAAATATCAATGTTATAATACTTCAGATATAGAGCTATATCTTGCTTATATTCTGTCATTTATGTAAACAATTCAACAATTTCTCATAATTTTCCCTTGTCAAACAGACATTTTCAACATTTACGAGTCTATCATTTACGGGACTCACTCGCTTTCACATTCTCTTGCGATTTATTCTGCTTGATTTGTCTAATTATTTCAACTTATAAATGGACGTTGGTATTATTGGAATGGTATTCTTCCACGAAAACAAAGATGTATCCATGGTTTTAAAAATACGCATCTGAAATTGTTTTTCGCTTGCAGATAGCTTCTAAAAATCATAATTTTGATATTGTAATTGATATTTAGACGTTTTGACTATTATCATCGTCGGATACCCACGGCCGAACCATTAACATTTGATTGCATGTTATGTAACATGTTTATCAATCGTGGGTATCCGACGATGGACTATTATAGAGTTCGATGGATTCTTCCTTTCACTAACGAATACATTTAAACTTATATTGCAATCACAAAAATGAAGTAAACATGAAAACAGGCGTGTCCCGTATCTGGCTGAACAGTCCCGTAAATGGTAAAATTAATTGTGGAATATTCATTCGAGTAATAGGAAATTTTGATTCCGCGCCTATCGGTGTAAACGCAAATATATTGGAGTATATTGTATTAATTGTAAGATATAAGGTTCTTTGGAGCACATATGGTGAGAACTGCCTAGTATTTGTCCTTAAATTTTCATAGATGTTTTAGTTAAATAGGATATGACAATTCATGCATCATGTTACAAAATATTTTACTTTATCTAGATACTTAATATATTTTTAAACAAACATACTGTACAGTGTTTTGCAGTTCAATAATAAGATAAAAGTAATAAGATTGATGTGTCACGTAAGTACGTAAGAGCCAGGTGTGTGCTTTTTATTAACTCGAAATTTCGAGTTACTCACTCGAAATTTCGAGTTACTTATCTCGAAATTTCGAGTAACTAACTCGAAATTTCGACTTTACAACTCGAAATTTCATTTGAATTCAAGATACTTTCTTCCATATGTAGCTGTTTCACATTGACAGAGCACCTTTGTATTTAACAGAACACATCAATTGGATCAAATTGTCCACACAGACAGAACATATTCTTACGGTGGCACAAAGGTGACATATGTGTGTTTTTATTTATCTTGTGCGCACAAGATACTATGTCGTGGCCACGAGTTACTAAGTCGTGGCCAAGACATAGTTAAGTCGTTGCCACGAGCTACTATGTCGTGTCTCTCCCCCAACTGAAGAATAGGAAGAATATACGGTGGCATAAAGGTGACATGTGTGTGTGTTTTTATTTATCTGCGCACGAGCTACTATGTCGTAGTCACGAGTTACTAATTCCTATTCTTTAGTGGGGGGAGAGATAAAATCACTCTTTCCACATTTCCGTGTTAACCGAATGTTTGTTGTGTCTTTAGCACACATACAACCATCATGTAGAGATACGTACAAGTCCAAAACCCACCCTATTGTCAACTGTGCAATATTCATGGGTAAACTAAGTTTTAAGTGGTGTGTATACGCCAGTTAGTCTGTCACGTTTCTTTATACTAATAATATTTTTGTAACATTATTAGAAGATGTTTGTCAATATTCTATATTCTTTTATTTACTCAGAGTTTGATTCATATTGTGTTTATAAAAGTTAATAAAAATGGAACTTGTTGTTATATACATGTTGGTAATAATATCAAAGCATTCGATTTGACAAGAAATATAGTCAGTCCAACAAAGTTGACATAGGCCTCAGCACGCCCTATTTTGGTCACCCTCAGATGTCCCACACGTGAATTATAGGATCTTTTTATTTTCACGGATGTGAAAAATATGATCAGTGAAAAGATATATTCAAACAGGTAGGATACAATACAACGCCTGAAGAACGCCCGAATGTACAAATTAAAGGAATACTTGTGTTATTGAGGTCGGGCGTGTACATGTCATTGTCAAAGTTGAGCACACTAATAAGTTTAAGGTTAACTTTAATAGTTTGTCCAGGCACACATTTCTCCATCTCCATCCCTACTATATCTGATCTTATTTAAACTCTTGGTAACTCATAACTTTCTGGCCATTCTAGTAACGTTCGAGTTAATATGTCGAAATTTCCTGTTTCTAAGTCGAAATTTTGAGTTACTAAGTCAAAATTTCGAATTAATAAGTCGAAATTTCCAGATAAGTAATTAAAAATTTCGAGTTAGCTTGTCGCAATTACGAGTTACTAAGTCGAAATTTCGAGTTGATAAGTCAAAATTTCGAGATAAGTAACTCGAAATTACGAATTAATAAAAAGCTCAAACCTGGCACTAATGATCTTTCGTATGCTTATGGCCAGAGCAAAAGAAAATTATAAAACAGTGATTTTCTCAATAAAAGTGATATTTCTATGTTTTGATTCGTACTATTGTTATCGTTTACACTAACTTTGATTAGTTTATATGCAAATCAAGCAATTTTGTTGAAGTTCTAAAACCATTTTTACGATAGTTTACTAATTGTTTGAATATTTTTCAGTTCAATTGTTTAAATATTGTTAGAAGCCAAAAGAATTTCTGCTCCATTTCATAAATAAATATAAGTTAATCTTAAATCTTTATAAATATATAATTCAAAGTATTAACATTTCTTTCTGTCAATCCATAGCATCTTGAGACTGGGTCACCTACGGGACACTTGAAAAATCATTTACGAGTCTTTAATAAATTGTCAAATATATGAGATGACGTAAATTATTTCACATTTGACAATTGAATAACAAATAAGTAGACACTATGAAGAATTCTTCAGTAATTTTCATATTTTCTTACTCGTCCAATGTATAGATCTGTGAATTCTGTAAGGTTATTCATTTTAAAAATAAGATTTAAGCATATTCGGTATAAAATGCATTTCCATGAGTTGTTTTAAAAAGATGTATTTTTTGTCAGTTAAATTATTGATCCCCATTCCCAGATGTTCATATAAATAGATGATAGAAAGTTTAGAGACAAAATAAAATCGCCATACCATACACAAAACTTTAAGTTTAAGTGTAAGTCCTCGAACTGACTTTCAGTAACAGTCCTAATAACGATATTTGATTTGGAATTGTGTAAAATATGCAAATAAAGGTCCTCATATGGTGGTTCTCAGAAGTGTATCAAAACATGACAGGTCCTCATTTAGTTTTTCTACTAACCTATGAAGTGTATGTAGAATTTCTATAGCATAGCCTGTTCATATCTGAAATAAATTCCACTCTATGCCAATTCAATCTTCTCAGACCACATTTAGATAGGGCCCTCGAAAAGCGGGTATAAATCATAGTCCTCTAATAGATACATGTACAAGTATCTGTGTAATACTATTTGTGTGTGTGCACAACTGCTTACATGGAACATGCTGACTTCTTTAAAAAATGTTTAACCAGTCAACCAAAAGGACTTTTAAAACCATTTGGATGGTCAAACACTGACAAGTGGTAAATTCTATAGAGTCAATACAAATGTAAAAAAGAAATGTTAAAATATTGTATCACCTATGATATAGTTATTTACGTCTGTACCAATTAACAGTGTAATTGATGCTTTTCTATAGAAAATCCAAGACTGTCCAGAATCTATATCAATTACCTGTATAAACGATTGGTTTAGAGTAACCTGTATTTCTTGATTTAATGTCCTTTAAATGTATACATCCATCTTGAAGGCACTACACCTATCTCGTCACAATATTATGATCTTTCAATTAAATGAATGAGTGGCTGCGTGGCCGTGTAATTAACACGTCGAGCAAGTAATTTAAGGATTGCTGACCGCGTGGGTTCAAACCCTGTTACGGACAAGTCGTTGTATCCTTGAGCAAGAAACTTTACATCCATTGATTAGTACTGAACGGATATGAGAGTGTTACAATAAGCTTGTAGTTTCCAATACAATCGAACTAAAATAAATTTGTGTAAACTGAACGCATGTATGTCTTATATCCTTGTCTATTTACAGTATAAACTATTTGAATAATCTGAAAATCTTATAGCCTGAGTTTTGAAAACTAAAATGAATACGTAGCAGTGGGCAGATGGGCGAAAGGTATAATCCCCTACTTTTGATTTCTGGGGGTAAATCTCCAAATAACAAACAGGTGTCTTATTTTTTATTGTCTAAAGTTGATCTGAGTAGTACATTATTCATGTGTAATTGTTTGCAATAAATTGATTGGCTAGATCAATTCCACTTGATCAGTAAATGTTCATACTGTTTTATTATATTATTTGCACAATGTCTTGTTAGTATAGTTTTATTATATTGATCTGCCAATTATGAATACATTTGAGCACTCATATAAATATCCGACGCCACTTCGGTTCTGCATGTTAACGAGAATTAATATTGAATATATAGCTAATAATATGATGTTACAAAAAAGTCACACAAAATTAAAGGGATTCCATTGAGGTATTGTGACACGATGGGGGATAAATTTTCCCGAGATTTGTGGACCGTTTAATGTAGGTCTGGAGCAAATTTTCATATTATTCCCTCACCCAGATATCATTCCCTAAACCCGATTTTCGAGAATAATCATATTTATTGTCAAAAATGCCTAGTTTTCACTCAAAATAGTCTTGGAATCGCACAGAAACGGATATTCAATTTAGTTCTGAGCATTGTAAAATGTTTCAGGTAATAAAATTTGAAATTGGAATTGAAATTTCTTAATTTTCCTTTGGAGATTTTTCTATTTTAAGTGCTTGACTTGGTCTTTGTTAGAATTTAGCATTTTATGTTTTTAGAGTTTTTCACCTCATTGGATCTCCTTTAATGTAAACCCTCATCATATCCTCCATGACACACTTTGTTCAGTGATTGTCTAAAATGAATGAGGGCATGTTGTAGAAAGTACAAAATCGCAGTTTTTATTGTTATTTCATACTGCATACATCTTGCGAACCACACGAAAAATTTATCGAAGAGTAACATATCGTTTGCACTGACCGTATATGTATATCAGTATGTCAATTAAATAATATAAAACATAGTTATCTTTATTCTATTTTTACTTTTCATTTCTTGAAAAGCTCAAACAGTTTAGTTTAGTTTAATTAAGTTTATGCCCAGCAATTTTCACAGTTGTTACACTATATTTTCTATTTTGATATCATGATATAAGTTTTTTGTTTTAAATTGTTGTACGACCTTTTTTAATTCTCTTTACAATAACACATTTTATTATATTCTTTACAAACATATAAAAAATAACAAAAGTTAAGGTTATTTTAAACAAATTGACAACGATTTGATATAAACGTCTGTATCTTATTTTAAGGATAGTTATTAAGGTATTAGGACCCTAATGGGCACTATAAGGAACTGAAAAATTGACATCATAGGTCAGATGTATACCTTAAAGTACACCTGTATGCAAAATTTAAACAAAGTTTACCGTACGGAAATCAAGTTATGGCCACTTTTCTGAACTCAAGCTAGGATGTTATGAGGGCCCTTTTTTAGAAATGAGGAACCTTTAAATAATCTAAAATAACTTTCTAATGAAAAATGTTTTCCCATTAATTTTTGGTAAGAAACAAATAGTACCATTCAGCTAACAATCCACATAAGCAAAATTATGGTTTCTACATAAAATTTATGAAATCTGTATAAAAATGTTACCCTACCCCACCATTTTTACCACGTGTCTGACCATTTTTCTACTTAGGGAGCCTAATTTAAATTTTTTTTAAAATTTACCCAAATGAGTGCCTGTTTTCAAAGTTTCCCTAATTTTTTAAAAAAATTTATTGGTTGATCTTGTAAAATATGAAATACTTTTACCGTCTAGTTTTGAGTTTATTACACTTTGAAAATATCAGGTATCATATTTATTACTAGATTTAGCATAATTTAGCCAATAATTACCTATATAAATTAAAAAATCAAAATTAAACACTTTTTTCTTTCCAAATGGGACATGAGAGATACAAAAATGATATCAAAAGAAAAAAAGAAAGAAAAAAAAAGTTGACCCTTCTGGGGATTGAACCCATGGCCCTCATTTTCAATGTAGTTAACAGTAGTTCTAGCCTATTTGAATACTCTTCAACGCGGAGGTAATGCATTAGGGTGCTAATACCTTAAATGTAAGAATTTGAAATAGAGATAGCTTTGCCTCAGAGTTGTTGTGTTCTATATACCGATAAACGTAATGTTGTGAAGCTTCATTACGGTGTTTGAAAAAGGATCGATGTTGATCAATTTTGCAGTGGTAGGGTCGACAGTATGTGGATACTGAATTAAGTTTTTATCGTCCATCAATACCTGAAAGAAAAAACAACAACACAGACGTTAACCATTGCATTCTTGTGACACTTTTATAAATGGATAACTTAATTTATTGCTGCGTTTAAAGTCACTGTGACTCTGTCTAGGTCATAAGCCTACTTTCCAGACGTTAGTCTTTGCAGTCTTATTAGAGACAACCATCATCTTTTTATGAAAGAAAATTACGAATACAAGTGATTGTCAAAGAAATGCAGTCCCTTTAACAAAGTAAACATTTAAATTCATTTTTGTACTCACGGCTTTGGTAACAAGAAAAGATTGAAATGTTGAGAAAAAATAAGTATACCCTATATATGTAAACTATATTTTTGTTTATTTCCGAAATTAATGATTTGTCAAGTAACAAGTAATAAATCAGTAGTAATTTATCGCTTCGGACTCATTAATCTAATTAGTGTAATATAGGTCCGAGTAGGTTGAAACGAAAACATATGTTTAAAAACGACGATGTAGACAAACCAGAATTTGTATTGTTGCACACTACATGAGATTCAATTGCCAAAAAAATTACGCAATTTAAGAACGGAAATGTTAGGCATTTATATACGCCATCATACTACGTCATTATCAAAAGTATATCATAAACGCGACAATATACTAAATCTTACCTTTTGTAACTATCTAGAAGTAACCATAAATTACGTTATAATTTAGTATGGAGACAAGTTTTCACGTCAATCTATTTATCACTATTACAATAATATTCTTGGCTGTTCATTTGGGCATTCGATTCGTTTATTCGATACGTTCAGAATCTATCATCTGCTTTCTGCAGCAGAAAGCTAGGGATCAGCACCATATATCTAGACAATGCGTATCGCTATGACGAAGCTAACAATAAGGGTAACAGGCCGGTATCATACTATATAATATTCAACACTTCTAGGTAATTTAGCAATAAAGAAGAGCAGATCAATTTCTTGTAGAAGTTAAAACATTCATTCCAATTTTGGTATATAGACTTATATAGTAGTTTTGTAAAACAGCTGTAATACTAGTACTTAGTGATGGCAATTCTTTTATATTTGTTAACTAGTAGCCACGAATTTCATCAATTATGCTTTTGGATATATGCTTACACCTATTTTGAAACTGAATAAATTTAATAAGCTTAGTTAGAATATCATGGCTTCAAACTAAAAAAAATGCATGGATAAAGTAAAGAAATTGACATAAATTACATCATTAAAACATATCTTACTTGCAAGACGTCTGCATGCGGTACTATATTGACCTTTGTAACACTTCCTTCAGGAAATGGAATTGCCATGCTTAATATGTTCGTCCAGCCAAATACCCATGTTTTGAAGATAAGCTCGTTATTTTGTCTTAAAACAAATATATGTAACATAATGGTCTCAGAGGCTCCCCCGTACACGTTGTAATTAACATCTGTAGTATCCAGTAAGTTGATAGCGAACCTGTATTAATATATACAAAATGACTGACTTGGTTTTTGAAACGGCGATAATGGCTTTCCCAAACCAACAAAATATTTTAATACCCAAATTCCCGCCAGACTGAATCCGGGTACACCCCATATCATGATCCATCCACGTGTTTTCTATGAATATGGAATAGAATATCAAAACTGTGTAATAACCAAAATTTACTGTGTAGAAACGGATGTATAAGTACCATTCCGTGTACAGCACGTGCATTAAAGAAAATTCAATATTACCCAACCCAAGCGCCACCTTCTGGCGTCGTGATGTAAAATTCTAAACTTCCACCAACACCAAATGTCCCAGGAATCAACCAATCAAAGACATCTGAAACATCTTTCTACAAAATATAACATTATATATCAGTGTTATTGTAACTAACATTATGCATGTAGATCTTACTATTAAAAGATTAATTTATATAGTAAATTAGTAACTTATTATATTCGTTTACAGCTGCTAATTTGTAATGGTATTCATTGCATTATCAATTTCCTTGTAATGTTGCCGTCCGTTTATATGGGATGGAAGTATATATTCGAAATGATAAATACTTTTCGAGACGAATTGAAAATAAAGCTGAAAATTATCAATATTCTCCCTTTTAAAACGTAAGATGAAAAAAAATCCCCCGTGAATAATTTTTTCGCGAGTTTACCCCACTGATAAAAATATTATACACTTGCTGTTCATCCAATGAAATTTATTCCGTGCACTGAAATAAATTTTCTTTTGTGATTTCTATGGGATAGCAGCTAAAATATCCAATGTTTGTAATAATCTAAACTGGTATCTGGTATGAGATAAAAGAACCAGTAAACATTACGATAAAGATGATTTTGTTAAGGTAAACATTTCAAATGAGCTAAAAAGAACTTACCGCCGGTTGGTAGATTTCTATTGTTTTTCTCTTCATGAGATAGGAAAATCCGGGATCATATTGTTGGTTACTACCCCAGATCCATGTTAAACCAGTACAAACGCCAGTTACATCATTGATTTTGGCGGCAAAATGTTCATTGTCAGCAAACTTTTCTGCACACGCCCGTCTCCCCGAATAAGCGGAGGTGCCTGTTGTAACTATCGTGTAGTTAACAAACCTTCTATCCGACAAAACCACACGAAAGTAAAATATAACATATACTGACACGGTATAGGGAAGCGCATTTTGAAATGGGTAAATGAAACGAAGGGAATAAATTTTGTACATATAATACACAATGTTGAGCTGCTTTTTTATTTGTTTTATATTGTTTTATCGGATGTCGTTGAAATATTTAGTACATTTGCAGTCGATACTCTTTTTTGAACCTATTTAATTTGAAACATTTAAAGTCACTGGCATCCGCTTTTATTGTGAACATATAATACTGATGATTAAATATGCATTATCTACTTAACTGTTTTATAATCATCTAAATGACAATGATTATTGGTAAATAGTTTGACATGCTGTATCAGTACAACCGGAAATTTCAGTAAAGCTTTTAGACAAAGGAAAATTCATGAAGAAAATCTAAGCTGATTTATATTCTCAATGCAGTGGTCATTTCACGAAAGTAATAATACGAGGGTTGTTCGAGAAATTCTGAGAATTGTTTTATAGCGGTTAGCGTAAATATAAATATATACGCATTTATTTCAAGATATACTTGACAGTCAGTATCTGAAAATATCATCATCATACACACAGAAACTAAATCATAATAAAAATAGGAAATAACCATATAACAAACACCCGGAGCACGCAGACGTCATTTACAACGTTATGCGACGTTAAAGTCCATCGATCGTCGCACCTTTTCAACGTAGTCACCTGCAATTTCGATGCATTTCCTGTGTCGGCTGATCCACTTATTGTATGTTTCCACGTACCAGCTATCGGTAAAGGACGAGACTATAGCTTGCGTATGCTTAACAAGATCGTCAGCTGAGCCAAGCGTTTTCCACGCAGCTGTGATTTGAGCTCCGGGAACACACGGAAGTCCATCGGAGCGAGGTCCGGGCTGTATGGAGGGTGCTCTAAGATCTCAAACCCCAAGAGGCTGATCTCTAACTGGGTAGATTCCGCTCTGTGGGCCGGCGCATTGTCTTGATGAAGTATGATGCGGTCATGGTCCATGTGGGGGCGCTTCTTCCGTATCGCGTTAACGAGATCCCGACTCAGAACCTGTAAAAAACGCATGCAGTTAAAAATTTGATTTGCACTTATCTTACTCAAAACTTTTATATTTTAAATGTTTAATTTTTATAAATATTATGTTTATGATATTATATGTTTATCAAAAAAATATGTTTTAAAATATATTATAATTAGAAATGTATACTTTTAGTTACCAACCGAGCCTGCAACATTTTCAATTTTGCCGTGTTGGGCTTTCTTTAGGGATTCTGTATTTATCTATTTTATGATCACATCCGTGTTATTTGTGCCGTGTGGCGGCTGTAAAAAGTCTCCCCGTACATTTAATCAATGATGTTATATTTTCGATCCTTGAGGATCGTTCAGCACGACATTATTGTTGTGCTTGTGGTATTTTTAGTTTCAACTTTTGGCACTTTCTAGTTGGGTGGTTCCAATATTCCTACTTGAATAATGTTGAATCACCCTTAGGATATGTTGCCTGCTTTTTAAATTTGTCTTTTGACGTCCTATCTGTGATACGCAGGCTTCATAACCTCAGATCCCCTTTCAAAATTCCATTTTATTTAGTTCCGCCCATTGTTTTCTCGTTTAGGGCACACGCATTTTTTTACTTGGGGACCATATGCCGCTTTTCATGGAATGGCACTACCGTGTCACATTGAAGGTTCCATGATAACCGCCATATGAACACATCTGCGGATGTTTCAATATTCTAAATTTTACCAGTACATGTTAAATGTTGAATTCTGCTTAAGCCGGTGCTAGGGGGCGTGGACGGTAACTTGCACTTTCCAGTACCGTCCATGAACAGACTCAATCAAACCGAGCCTGCAACATTTTCAATTTTGCCGTGTTGGGCTTTCTTTAGGGATTCTGTATTTATCTATTTTATGATCACATCCGTGTTATTTGTGCCGTGTGGCGGCTGTAAAAAGTCTCCCCGTACATTTAATCAATGATGTTATATTTTCGATCCTTGAAGATCGTTCAGCACGACATTATTGTTGTGCTTGTGGTATTTTTTAGTTTCAACTTTTTGGCACTTTCTAGTTGGGTGGTTCCAATATTCCTACTTGAATAATGTTGAATCACCCTTAGGATATGTTGCCTGCTTTTTAAATTTGTCTTTTGACGTCCTATCTGTGATACGCAGGCTTCATAACCTCAGATCCCCTTTCAAAATTCCATTTTACTTAGTTCCGCCCATTGTTTTCTCGTTTAGGGCACACGCATTTTTTACTTGGGGACCATATGCCGCTTTTCATGGAATGGCACTACCGTGTCACATTGAAGGTTCCATGATAACCGCCATATGAACACATCTGCGGATGTTTCAATATTCTAAATTTTACCAGTACATGTTAAATGTTGAATTCTGCTTAAGCCGGTGCTAGGGGGCGTGGACGGTAACTTGCACTTTCCAGTACCGTCCATGAACAGACTCAATCAAACCGAGCCTGCAACATTTTCAATTTTGCCGTGTTGGGCTTTCTTAAGGGATTCTGTTTTTATCTATTTTTTGAATAGTAAGCCGCCGTGACAGTTTGACCATCCGGAACTCTGTGTTGCAGAATCATCCCGTGGCGTTCCATGAAGAAAATAGACATGTGTTTTCCCGCACTTTTCTGCACCCGGGCTTTCTTTGGGGGAGGTGAACGCGGGGTTTTCAATACCGATGACATAGCCTTAGTCTCTGGATCAAAGTGGTGGAGCCAAGTTTTGTCATTTGTTATTATTCTGTCTAAGAACTCATCACCTTCGGCGTCATGTAGCGTGATAGAAATGCCTGAGAGCATCGCACCCGACAATCCTTTTCATTGTCCTTAAGCAACCGTGGTACCCAACGTGCACTCACTTTAGACATACCGAGCTCTTTTGTAAGTATTCCGTGTACAGTAGAAACTGATACGCAAAGTTCATCTGCAATAGCTCTAACTGTCGTTCTTCTGTCGCAATTTATCATGTCTTTTACCGAGTCCTTAATTGAACATGCAACAACAGACTGCCGATCGCATCTAGGATGGTCTTTGATCGAGTTTCTTCCTTCTTTTAAACGAGCATACCATCTATACATTGTAGCCGGACTGCATTTCTTGTATTTTCTTGTAGAATTGATCATTTTCATTGTTTCTTGGAAGACTTTTCCAGCGCAACACAAAATTTCACGATGCTTCGCAATTCAACGTCACCTATCGACGTCATGTTGTTTACTCAGTTGCTCTGGGCAACAACTTTAAAACAATGTTGATCCGTTGAGAATTTAAATAACGTTATGATATTTTCAGGAAATGACGTCATGACGTTCCGCTGCTGACCAGCGTTTTCGCGCATTTTTTACGGTATCAAAATTACGAAATATTATTAGTGTAGCGCGTTATACCTTTCTTTAGAGTCGGACTGATCCGGTGCGGCGTTATAGTGTTGCTATGGTTACTGCTAATTTTGGCTATTGTTGTCTGATTATATTCAATTTTTAGGAATAGTTCCATGATATGCTATTCTTAGTATGTGCAAAATATTACGTCTTAGAAACAAAAAAAATAGGAGATATGACAAAATTCCCAGAACTTCCCGAACAACCCTCGTATATACCATGTTTAAAAGATATAGTTTACAGTTCAATCATCCTCAAAAAAATTCTGTCAATTAATATTATTTTTAATTATATGTCCTTTTCTGTCAATCGATTGGCTTGACTTACTGAATACTGAACTTTTTACGGTACATTACCAGGTATTCTGAAAAGCAGATTTTCTTCACAAACACGTTAACAGCTACGTCATTACATGACGACTTTTTCAGTTAGTCTTTTTTCCACTCAAAAATCACTTTTATCAACTTGTAACATATATATTTAAAGTTTAATGTCATGTCTCTTACCTTTTATTATTTTATTTTTACTTTGATAATGGACTAACGCTAGAAAGCCATATAGAAGTAGTACAGATCGTTCAGTACAGTCCGCAGGATATAGTTTCTATTGTAAAGTTTAACACAATAACTATTCAATAACGGTCTTTTCATAATTGATGCAATTTTAACTGTGTTTCAGTTCGAGTTTTGATACTTTAAGTACACACGCATAGAGACTTTGTGCTCTATTGTGTGCATATTATACATGTAATACATCCCTGATGAAGGCATAATACGCCGAAGGTACATGGGTATTTATACTTTAGATCTTTTCTCTCAATTTATTGGTTTTATGCAGGGTAAGCATACTTAAACTTCACACAGTGGTAGAGGACATTAAGACAGAGTGCAGTGTCAAATAACCATCACTCTGTTTTGCCCCGTGTTTTCATTATCTCCCCTTTTAGAAAAATCATGTCTGGGACATAACTCTAAAATTATAAAAGATATCAACATGAAAGTTTGTAGGTAGATAGATCTCAATAAGAAGATGTGCAATTCAAAAGAACCGTAACTCTGCCCTGCCTAATTTTGGAGTTATTGCCAATTATTCTTTTTTACACTTTGAACTTTGTCCGGAACATAAGTCTAAAATTTTATATCAAAATGAAACTTTGTAGGTAGATAGATCTCATAGGGTAGAAGTGCTGGGCAAAAGAATCATAACTCTATTTTGCCCCGTTTATGAATTATTTTCCCTTTTATAAAATTTTTATCCGGGACATAACTATAAAACTATGAGAGATATAAACTTTAAACTTTGTAGATTGATAGATCTTAATAGGTAGATGTGCAGTGCATAAGAATTGTCACTCTGCCTAGTCTAATTTTGCAGTTATTGCCCTTTGTTCATTTTTACACTTCGAACTTTGTCCGGAAGATAACTCTAAAATAATATGAGATATCAACACGGAACTTTGTAGGTAAATAGATCTTAAGGGGTAGAGCTGCAGTGCACAAGAACCGTTAATCTGTCTTCCCTAATGTCGGAGTTATTGCCCTTTGTTCATTTTTAGAGAAAACATGTCCGTGACATAACTCTAAAATTAAAAGAGATATCAACATGAAACTTTGTAGGTAAATAGATCCCAATAAGTAGATATGCAGTGCAAAGAACAGTAACTCTGCCTTGCCTAATTTTAGAGTTATTGCCAATTATTCATTTTTACACTTTGAACTTTGTCCGAAACATAAAATTATAAGAGATATCAACATGAAACTTTGTAGGTAGATAGATCTCATTGGGTAGAAGTGCAGTGCAAAAGAACCATAACTCTGTTTTCCCCATTTTTGAATTTCTCCCCTCTTAGAAAAATCTTGTCTGGAACATAAATCTAAAATTATAAGAGATATAAACATGAAACTTTGTTGGTAGATAGATCTCAATAGGTAGATATGCTGTGCACAAGAACTGTTACTCTGCCTTGCCTTGCAAAGTTAAAAGCAAGCAACATATCCTAAGGGTGATTCAACATTATTCAAGTAGGAATATTGGAACCATCCACATTGAAAAAGCCAAATAGTAGAACAATAATGGCGTGTCGAACGATCTTTAAGGATCGGAAATATAACATCTCTGATTGAATGTACGGGGCGACATTTAACAGCCTCCACACGGCACAAACAATGCTGATGTGGCGATAAAATAGAGAAAATAAGAATCCCTAAACACGGGGGAGGAAGTGTTACACGAAGGATGGAGTTCTTATGATAACTTGTTCAGGAATTCTTGTGATAACTGTCACGGAGTTCGTCGGAAAACATCTGTATATATTACAAAAACACTCGTCAAAAATGGTTATTATCATCGTTCAAAAATGAGTTTAGGTGCTAAATCAAACTTTAATGATTAAGCTTGTCTTACATCTTGTATTATGTGTCAAAAACTAATTCAAAGCCTATTTTTCGTCGCCTCTTGCTTCAAATCTGGTAGTTTTGGGTAGCTCCTGAACAAGTTATCATAAGAACTCCATCCTTCGTGTAACACTTCCTCCCCCGTGCTAAAGAAAGTCCAAAACGGCAAAATTGAAAATGTTGCAGGCTCGGTTTGTTTGTGCCTGTTCATGGACGGTACCTTTAACTAAAAAAATCTAATTGTTTAAAAAAAGATTGTTTAATTCTCCAACCATCACTGACTTGTTGTCCTTAAATAAACAATGTCAACTTATGGAAGGGTATTTAAGCAAAAATTCCATTCATGTAAATAACTTTTTCTTGCATGTAAAATACATTGATATTTTTGTCCCTATTTCTAATTTCTGTGTCCTATTTTCTAATTTGTCTGTATGTAAATGTAAATCATGCTGTGAATTCCCGGCATAAATTATTCTATGTGCCAATTTTTTTACTAATTGTTCACGTTTGTAAATTGTTCAAATAAAATCACTCTTGTTGATTAAAACGTAAATATTGTCAAAATGTTTTTTAAACTTGAAAAAGTAATTGTTTAAAATTCCAAAAGTCCGTGAAAAAACTTCTTATTCCTTTTATGGAAAATGTAAGACTTTGTAATATGAGTTATTTTCACCTTTTTATTTATATTACTGTTGCAAGTCGTAGATACATTTTCATGAAATTCATTGATTAAAATTCAATATTTTTGTCAATTTTTCAAAACTTCACAGTAAAGATTTCGAACTTAAAAGTATAAATTACAGTTTAAAATTTGAAAATTAGAATTATGCATGCTTTGGGACCTTCCGTCAATGTGATATAAATAGATCACGAGGCTCCCCTTACAGTACGCATCGTCCGGAATTTGCAACAAGGTTAGCGTAGCACACCACATAGGGTCAGTCTAAATCTTAACGGTTTAGATGTGCGTAACTTTCTTATAGTTGAGAGAGGACCGCCTCTCTGATAGTGGGCGCGGTTTAGACTTTTTAATTTAACGATCCGTCCTAATATTGTATTGTAAGTCTGCTGAGGAGTAGGCTGTTATCTTAGGGCTCGAATTTGAAGATAAGTGATGTTTGAATAACAGAGGAGATTGTGTGAGTGTAAGTTCAGTACTGAATATATTGAATGAGTTGACTAGAATTATAATGTGCGAACCACTGGCAAGCAAAGTATTTATTCATTCAAAAAATTCAAGAAATTCAATAGTGAACCCACACGGATATGATATTCGTTTTATCATATACCCAAGATAAAGACTGTTTGAAGTAAAAAAGTAACATTAGTCATTGACGCGCCTATAGTGTTTCGTCTTTACGCTATGGTTGACGTCACGTCAAAATAAATGCATGGTTGTGCAGCTCTTGTTATTATGTAATTGGTTGAGGGAGATTCCATTAATGGTCCTAATGGGTTGGTCTGCTAGCACTACTACTATAACAGTCATAATAGGTGAGAGAACTACTATATATATTATTCTAAAGGTTAAGAGAGAAATTTTGCATATTTTGCATAATGGGTGAGAGCAAAGCACTATAAAACACACAATGAGCGAGAGATTTGTTATATAGTATCCTAATAATTGAGAGAGAGATGTCATTATTTAACGTAATGGGTGAGAGGAATGAATCATACAACACTCAATGAACGAGGAAAGGTTGAAAGAGGTCATTATTTGTCCTAATGGGTGAGAGCAAAGCACTGTAAAACACATTGTGGGTGAGAGAACTATAATACATTATCCAAAGGGTTAAGAGAGATGTCATAATTTACCCTAATGGGTGAGAGCAATGAATCATATTACACTTAATGAGTGCGAACATTTTCAGATAATTATACTAAGGGTTGAGAGAAGTCATTATTTTTCCTAATGGGTCATTTACATGAATGAATTTCACTTAACAATGTAAGAATAAGTGATTTACATGAACAAGAAAGGATAAGCAATTAACATGAATGGAATTTTTACTGAATACCCTTCTATATTGACTTTTCTTTCAGAAGAACTATCTGCGTATGTTATTTGAATCTGTGATAAACACTCATCATTTATATATCAAGACGCTTCAATTCGCAGCCAAATATAGATATCATTGTCTGTGAATCATATGCATATTGTTTAAAACAAAAAGAGGAAAACATTTGGAAACCAAATATACAAGTTAAGTTTTGCATATAGAGATTATGTTATACTAAAATAAGCACAGGCATTGTTTTTACATAAATTTAATTATTCTGATGTCTACATGTGTATATCGGTTAAATCAGTATCAGAAGCAAGAAATTGTCTGTAAAATGATAAATAAATATTTAAGGATACAGGCGCAATCGACTGTTTCAGCGGTTTCCGGGCTTGTAATGTGTCTGGTGTTTGTTAAAGCATTGACGTTCCCTAAAATACACCGTGTAATAAAGGAAATAATGTAAGTAAATGATAACTATGTTTTTACTATAGAAAATGGCTTTATTTAAATAAATTCTATGTTCATATTGGAGTAAGATACTTTAATTGTATAAATTTATTGAAATCTAGTAAATCTTTCCTGGATTTTATTTAGTGAATATATAAAATATATTTGGGAAGCTGCATTTCCTATTACTGGTCTATTCTTATAAAAACTGCAAGTTTCTTTTTAATGACACTAGGTTTTCATACTGAGATTACCTGTCGTGTGTACAATTTAAAACTTAACATATTTTCTCTATATGTATTCAAAAAATATTTATTTTACAGATAACGAATCATCAGTTCTTCCAAATGTCAAATTTGAGCATTATATATCTTTAATTCTAACCCACAAACTAGGTCTAAATATAGAAAATGATATGCATTAAACAAAGTTCTAATGAGTTAAATCTATTGAAGCGAATTAAGTTATTGATATTTGACCTAGGCTTTATGAAATTTTTAACTGAGATCATGTCAAAATTTGCATTCATAAGTAACAGGGTAGACTTATTGGGATAAAACTGGTAAACTCGACATATTGTTGCAAAACGCATAAAAGTAGCTTATCAATTCTTAAGTTACGGATCTCTATTTATTTTGATTCATTTCATATGTAAAGTACTAGTAAATTATAAGCTGATATCTTCGAGATGTTCTGGGATACTGACTGAAAACAATTCTGTAGAAGATAAGCAAGCCTATGTCAATAACTTTCATTCTTGTTGTTGTAACATTTAGCTAAGATAAGATTTGTGGTAATTTTTTTGTTTCAGTATGTATGTGAGTATGGATTTTGTGTGAGCAACTCGAGCCAAAGCTTTAGCTCCAGCACATCAACAAGTTTGCAGACGACAACAGTTACACCTTCTACAACAACTGGATCCACCAAGAAGCCAGACGATTGTGTTGTACAGACTGGTTATGTTGAGTTTAATCTTCCAGGTTAAAAGATAATTTTGTCTTTAAGTAAGCACTGATCTGCGTAAATTTTAAAGAAGGCAGTGAAAATTTGAATGACGCAAGTAGCAAAGCTTTAAGGTTTCGTGTGATTTTTAAGCAGTTTTAAGTATCCTAGGTGGGGTAAAATACCGTACCATGCATTGGCAAAATGATATTTGTTGGATTTGAAAGTCGTGGATTGACCTTCCCACGAAAACGACGAAAACAAATGCCCCGCGTATAATAATGATTTTAAGTATCAATGAATAGAATAGAATAATACAATCACTTAATCACTTGTCCTTCATTGACCTTAATTAAAATCCCGTGAGTTACGTTGCATTTTTCCATGACAGGAAGCTGACCAGTCAACGTACTGAATTTTGTGTTCATTGTAAAATCTGAGGTCTCCTTTTACCAAAGCTGTAAAGTTACTTTACCGTGTCAGTGTGCTTTAAATAAAATCTAACAAAACAAACAAACTGTATCAGTAGGAATTTTTTATTGCTGCTACTTAGCATTGAGAGTTTACATGAAACTTGTTCCTACTGACTTCATAATGGCTGAATGTTTACTATTGAATGGTGTGGTTGTTGTGGAGGGTGTGGCTGTGAAAATGTGAACCTGGACTTCCGGCATATAACCAAAGTGAAAGCTGCACCAAAGAAGCTAACTGCTGTGGATCTCAATGTTAGAATGACAACATTGTAACGTATCTTCTTCAAAATTGTCGAATTGCAAGTTTTCAGGTTATCAGATAAACATTTCTACTGGTCCCTTTTTTGATGAAAAATTTTAACATCTTTATCAAAATTATAAACCTCGTTTTATTTTTTGTTAAGCAAATCTGTACTCAAAATTAATTTTTCTTTTTTATGCAACCAAGTAAACATTATAAGTATTGCATTAAATGCAGAATATTTAAATACTTATATAACGTTTATCATTTTAAAATACTTGCATATGATTTTCATAATTTTAAAAAAAAACATTTTATGAAAAAAAAAAAAAAACCCAAAAGCTTCAGTTAGATTTTTGTTCTTTTAATTGCCATGGTCGGCTGCTTTGATTCGTTTTCCAAAGAATGTCCAGTATACAAAGGTACAAAATAACTTGACAAGAACTATTTTTTTCTACTAAGAATGGTTCGAAAAGTAAGAGTGTGTTCCGTAAAGAGACTGGTCATACTACACGCATGTATGTGTTTGTCTTGGCGTATGCACTATGAAGTCAGCAAGTCGCACGTGCGTATTTGTCTTGGTCTATGCCCTATGACGTCAGCAAGTCATATCAGGATAGTCATTATATCACTGAACTTGTTGTATTAAACATATACCTGTATGTCCAAAAAGGTCCATTAGATACCAACAATATTCATGATTCATATTTGGACATTGCTTTAAAACTTATAAAATGCTATTTTGAGGTTCGAACCTGACGATTGTGAACTGACATATGTTGAAGGACCGCGGACATAAGTAATGGAAAAGAGAGGATGGGAAAACGCAGACACAGAGGTAACATCGGAAGTCTATCAAGACGCTTACAAACGCTGGCAGTTGAACCTGTTGCCAAAATCGTAACTTCTGGAGAAAAAACAAACGGCTTTATTTATGTTATTTCTGTCATCTAAAGCAATCAATATGTTTATATAATGAGACATTTTATAAACTATTATTTAAAAATGTTTCTTCTAGTGTCATCCTGTATTCAAAGCAGACAATTGTTTAATAAACAACAACAAAAGCCTTTTGTGTTTGTATTTCTGTGAAATAAAAAAGTATCTATCAAAACATAATTACTTTTTATTGATAATCAACACTGCAAACTATTACAATAAACTGAAAAAATTATACCCTGAGTTTTAAAAATTAAAATAAATATATAGCAAGAAATAGTCTGTATTTTTTTCCATATCTTGAAAAACTCAAACGTGTATAAAATTAAACTGTATTTAGCATTTTATAATCAGTTTTAACATTAATACTATTTGAATTCATCGTTTTAAATTGCTGTAATATCTAAAATCATCAAAAACTTTATAGATATATATTTTGTCATGTTTGAGACAACAAAAAGGAAGAAAGGCTTATTTAAAAGATATAGAAGACGATTTTATCTAAGTTTTTGTAACTGTTTTTATAGAAATTTATAATATGTAAGAATTTGAAAAAGATAGCTTTGATGAATTTTAATAAGTCGATCTTGGTCTATATACCTATTAAGGTTATATTGTGAAGCTTAATTAAGGTGTTAGAAAAAGGATTGATGTTGATCAATTTTGCAGTGGTAGGATCGACAGTATGTGGGTACTGGACTAAGTGTTCATCGTCCATCAATACCTGAAAAAGAAACAATATAAACGTTAACTATTGCACATTTTTATACTTCCATCAATTATTTTGATTATGATTTACTGCTGCGTTTCAAGCCACTGTCGTCCTGTTTTGTCAAGCCTATTCTATTTTGGTCATAAGCCTTTTCTGTTTTGGTCATGAGCCTACTCTGTTTTGGTCATAAGCCTATTCTACTTTGGTCATAAACCTATTTTGGTTTGGTCATAAACCTATTTTCCGGCCGTTCGAAATTGCGGTATCAGCTTTTACCATCTTACTAGTGAAATGAAAAAAAGTACGAATACAAATGATGTCAAAGAAATGCATCGTCTTTAGTAAAGTAAACCTGCACAATGATCTTTTTTCTTTGGACCCATGACTTTGCGAGCAAGAAAAGATTGAAATGTTTTAAAAAAATGGGTACTTCTTACATATGTAAACTCTATTTGTGGTTATGTTAAACCGAATAAATGATTTTTTCAGTAGCAAGTATTAATTAGTGTAATATAGGTCCAAGTAGATTGAAATGAAAACATGTGTTCAACTAGGCAACCCAAACTTTGCACTGTTGCACGCTGGAAGATATTCAATTGCCAAACACATTATGCGACACATCAAAGTAATTGTTAAGCCTTTTATACCGTCAGACGAATATGTCATCAACGCGGATATATCATACTTGATATAACTTAATTTTACCTTCTGTAATTATCTATAAGTAATTTGAAACTATATAACCACCTCAGTGGTTAGAGTCGATGACTTCTAATCCAGTTACCTCTCTGGCGTGGGTTCGATCCCCGGGAGATGCGTTGGTAGTTTAGCGCGGAGGGAGGTAGTCTAGTACTGGTGTAACTCTCCAGGAACGATGGTTAGGAAATTAGCCGCCTATATGACTAAAATACTGTTAGGAAAAGGCGTAAAAAGAAACAAACAAACAAACAAACAAAAATTTGAAATTACGTCAGAATTAAGTATAGAGACAAGTTTTCACTTCAATCTATATTTTTAAACTTTTTTTATAACTACATGTATTACAATAATCTTCTTAAATGCTCATTTGAGTATTAAGTACGTTTATTTAATATGCACAGAATCTTCTTTCTGCAGAAATCTAAGGGTCAGCACAATAAATTTCTGGACAATGCTTATGACAATGAAAGGACTAAAAGTAAAGGTTGCTGGTAGTATCATCCTCGAATTCCTTGACTCAAGTGAAAACACATGCTATAATATAGCAATAAAGAGCAACAGTTAGAACTTCTTGATTGAAATTTTGGTATAAAGACTAATTTAGTGGTTATGTAAAATAGCTGTAGATCCAGTACTTAGCGATTGTAATTTATACATGTTTTAGTTTATTAAAAGCCACAAATTTCACCATCTACGCTCTTGGATATCCGGCTTATACATATTTTAAGATTGGATAAATCTGATAAGCTCCGTTAGCTTATCATGGCTTACAACTTAAACAATACATGGATAAAGTAAAGAAATTGACATAAATACCGATAAAACCATATCTTACTTGCAAGACGTCTGCATGTGGTACTATAGTAAACTTAGTAACACTTCCTTCAGGAAATGGAATTGACATGCTTAATATGTTTGTCCAGCCACCTACCCATGTTTTGAAGATGAGCTCGTTATGCTGTCTCACAACCATCATATGTAGCATAACTGTCTCAGAGGCTCCCCCATACACGTTGTAATTAACATCTGTAGTATCCAGTAAGTTGACATCGAACCTGTATTAATAAATACAAAATGAGTGATTTAGAACGGCGACAATGGCTTTCCAAAACCAACTGAATAATTTAATACCAAAAATCCCACCAGACTGAACCTGGGTAAATCCCATATCATGATCAATCCACTTGTATGCTAGGAACGTGATACTAGTATATCAAAACCATATGTTAGAGAAGACTAAAATTCACAGTGTTGAAACGGATGTATAAGTACCGTTACGTGTGCACAGCACGTGCATTATGTAAAAGAAAATTCCTCATTACCTATCCCAAGCGCCACCATCTGGCGTTGTGATGTAAAATTCTAAGCTTCCACCTGCACCAAATGATCCAGGAATCAACCAATCAAAGACATCTGAAACATCTTTCTACAAAATATAACATTATATATTGATCAGTGTTATTGCAACTAAAATTATACATTTACATTTGTATATATTATTATTCTTAGATGACTTCGTATTATTACTTATTTATAATATTCGCTTAAAACTGCTTATTTGTAATGGTATTCGATGCATTATTAATTTACTTGATAATGTTGCCGATGGTATATATGGGACGGGAGTGTGTATTCAAAATGAGATGTGTTTGTCCGAGGCTAATACATCTGGTATATTCCGAACAAATTAACATAATGAAAATTATCAATATTCTCCTTCTCTTATAATGTAAGGTAGAAATCCCACGTGAAACAATTTCACCTTAGTTTACGCCACTGATTAAAATATTATGTAAACTTGCTGTTCATCCGTTGAAATATATTCGATTGTGAACTGAAACAAATTTTCTCAACTTTTGCGATTTCTGTAGGGTAGCTATTAAAATGTACCGTGTTTGTAATAATCTAAACTTGTAATTGACACGAGGTAAAAGGGCCCAGCAAACATTACGATGAAGATGCTGTAGACAAAAATTGTAAACATTTCAAATGAGATATAGACTTACCGCCGGTTGGTAGATTTCTATTGTTTTTATCTTCATGAGATAGGAAAATCCAGGGTCATATTGTTGGTTACTACCCCAGCTCCATGTTAAACCACTACAAACGCCAGTTACGTCATTGATTTTGGCGGCAAAGTATTCATTGTCGGCATACTTTTCTGCACACGCCCGTCTTCCTGAATGGGCGGTTGTGTCTGTTGTACGTATCGTGTAGTTAACAAACCTTCTATCCGACAAAACTACACGAAAATAAAATATAATATACACTGACAAGATATTACGGTAGCGCATTTTGAAATAGATATGTGGAACGAAGGGAATGGATAGTGTATATTAAGGCATAATGCTCAATTGCTTTTTGTTTGTTTCATTGTTCGGGTTCAGTACGCAGGTACATTTTGCAGTCAATCTCATTTTTTACATATTTGACATGAAACATTTTAAGTAACTGGCATCCGCTTTCATTGTGAACATAAAATACTGATAATTGCAGATACATCACCTACTTTACCTTATGACTTACACACTTTTAAATCATCTAAATTACAATGGTTATTGGTAAATAGTTTGTCATGCTGGTCCATTACAACAGGAAATGTCTGTATAGCAAATAATAGAGAAAGGAAATTCATAAAGTGAAGTTCAGTTGGTTAAAGTACAAATTGCAGTGACAAATAAAAGATCCTAGACTATTTAGTCAGTGGTCATTTCACGAGAGTTATAATTTATACCAAGTTTTAATAATTAGAAATTGTGTCTAAATGATGTGGTTTACAGTCCAGATCATCCTAAAATTCATTATGATTACTTTTAAATTATTTTGCATATTCTTTCCTTTTTCAGTCTTATCAAGTTTACTTTATCTCTTACATGTGCAGAGTAAAATAATTTCAAACAAATGAAATAAAAAAGGGAAGATGGAAATACATGTAGATATTTATGTTATCATGGGGACCAGACCGGTTTATCGATGGTTTTATAAAAACATGCACATTTAGATATCAGTGTATGACCTAAAAAATGACAAATTTTAACTAAAAAATAGCAACAACACCAAAATCATTGCTTTATTCAAATCCAAAGACGATTTTATTTTTAGAAAAGTAAGAGTTTTATAAGAATAAAAAATTGAATGTTCACCGAAAAATATAGATTTAGAAATAAATAAAATAAAATAAATAATAGTAATACAGTGAATACAGACAAATACCTTCAGATTATTGTCATTGTAATTTATATTTGATCGAAGTTCCATTTCCGGTTCCAATTTTAGAAAATTAACAGACATCATTTTCTCTTTTCGTATCCGTTTGAACAAAGTAATCTCACTGCCGCTTAATTAAGATTAACAACAGAATAAAAGTCACTATAACCACCACCACCACTACCAACAACAACCACAACAACAACAAAATACTGAGATCCATATTACTGCTATATGACTTTCTAGCGTAAGCCAATTATCAAAGAAAAAAAAACAGCAAAAGGATAAAAGATAAGATACATGAAATTAAATTTTTAATCTATTTGTTGCCAGTTATGAAAGTGGGAAAAGACTTACTTAAAAAAGAATCTTTAAATTGAAGAGGTCATGTAATGAAAAAACGTTTAACGTGTTTGTGACGAAACAGTTTCAACATACTTTTTACAATACTTGGTAATGTCCAAAAAGTTCACTCAGAATAGGTTCATATAATAAACAAATATATTGCGTATAATATACACGCTGTAAAATTAATTGGTTATGTAAGTTATATTATAAACGTCAATGATTGTATTTCCATATGACCAGAACACAAGTTGTTTTGCAGTATTTGGGTTAGCAAGATGTTCATACTGAACAGCCAATTCATCATCAAACAGTACCTGAAATATATCAATCAATATTAGAATAAACAGAAAAAGATAGACAAACGTTGTTGTTGTTGTTGTTACTTAGCGATGAATATATGTATACTTTGTTAAAAGAGTGTTTGACTCTGAATTATTTGTTTTCCATAAATATCTATGATACATGAACACATCATAAATGTTTCTGAGTTACTAGTATGAAGAAAATATTTCCACCTACATGATTGAGTTTATAGACATATTGATAGTTATAATAAAGCATGTGTAACCTTCTACATGTCAAGGTCTTCTTTTATGGTGTTGTGTTCTCAAAAAAGAAGCTAACGAATATATATAAATGGCTTTAAAGAATGTGACGAATTTCGAATTTGAAAACTAACCTATAAAACAGAAGGTTTCTTTATGAAGATTTCCTACCATTACGCTTATTATTTGAACTTTAATGATAACGTTTATAGAAACCTTACAGTTTAGTTATCTTACGATTTCATAATGTTGATATTTATATGTGTACGTTTATGTGTGTATTTAGAATATTCTATGACTATAAGGAATGATTATAATTCCTCACCTCCATTGCGGTCTCTCTTGGAACAATTGAAATCTTATGAGCTATTCCTCCCACAAACGGATTTGGCATGGAATGTTTGTTGTTCCAGGTATATTCTCTATATGTTTTGACTGTCAGTGAATTATAATTTGCTATAATGTGAACCATGATGGTCTCGGGCTGGTTATCATTAACATCGAACCCGTACTCTGTTGTATTCGCGACGTTAATTTCAAAACTGTGAAGAAATGTAATAGTGATAATTGTATCAAGGTATAACAAAAGTAATATAGATTTTGTCGGAAAAGAGTTTATTGAAACATATATATTTATATTGCTGACAAATATAAAGTATTGACTATTATTCAAGAATGACGTTTGCATAAAAAACCTCTATAACATAAAGATAAAGAAGTGGCAAATCTGACACTACTCCATTACTTTAATTCTTATACATGTATGTATCCGTTTGCTTGAAATTGACCCACACCAGATATTTTTATAGTACTTCATTTGAATAGAAATGCATGTTTATACACGGATTGTAATATCACCTAACTAAAAGAAACGGCTATGTTTCAGTGACATATCATTAATATGACCATGTGGACATAAGGTGCTTTAAAACATAAATACTACGTAACTTATATGAACTTGCTATATTTATAAAGTAAAAAAACTCATTACCCTTGCCAGTCGATGCCTATCGGCACAGATATATAAATATCTAACCGTCCTCCAACACTAAACGTCCCAGGTATCAACCATTGAAAACCAGTTGAAACCTTTAACTAATAAAAACTAACTGTAAAAATGATTGTTTTATTCAGCAATAGCGGCTATTTAATTAGATATAATAAATTCAAATGTTTGTATAGTACAAATTGATGTCGACACATCACCTAGGATAAATTGTCAGTATTATTGCTTTTATATCAGAAACTGTTATTTATATTTTACTATTGGTTAAAAGTTAATTTAAATAGAATGAAAATAGGCCATGTTAAAAAGATTTGTTATGTTCACTAGGTTTTGTTGATGCATGGTTCTATCAAGGTGTTGGTGATGATAAAATATTTTTGTCCTTAGTTAAATAACGATTAAATGACCAATTTATACAGAACTGGAACTCAAGATTATCAATTTTTAGTAGAGCTTTGTTTTATAGAAATACTTTTTCCTTTAGGTACCAAGCAGATCTTGATTGTTTTACTGCAAATAAATTTGTTCAGTACGTTTGAGACTACAATTAGAAGCTGGTAGGTATGCAAAACCAACCAGAATACCCTAAAACGATAAAAAAATGTTCAATATGCAATACTCTTGAAGACGAATATCATTTTGTTATTGAATGCTCATTATATACAGAATTAAGGAACACTTATATTCACAAGAAGTTTTGGAACAGACCAGATATGTATAAATTATAGAATTATCAAATTCAGAAAATAAAAAGTGATAAGAAACCTAGAAATATTTGTTGAAAAGGCTTTTAAAACTTAGAAATTCTATCATTTAATTATTTGTTAAAATTATAATTATTTTTGTTAATACCATTAGTAGAAACAATCTCATGTAGTCATTAAATATTAACATAGTGTCTAAGTATACTGATAAGTTAAATGTCTTTTTTCTTTAAACTATGCATACTATTTAAGTGATATATTTTTTTTCAAAAGATGATTGGTATATTCTAGGGTAACTTTAATACTTCATATATTATCTTTTGTCTATATGGCGAAAGAGCTATGACACATGAATAATGTTAAAAATACATTGTGTGGTATGCATATTTATTTCATTGTATGCGATGTGCTCATTTTGTTGAAATATCTCATTTTTATATAAACGTTTATGTAAAACGAACATATTAATGATAATAAGTCATTTTGAAATGTTTGTTAATTTATAACATATTTACCTGTCTTGTAGTTTCTTTTCAATAGGCCGATATGTTTATGTTATTACCATTACAAATGAATTAAATATGCATCAATTAAATTATATGTTTCTTGTCTTAAAATGTGGCAAGAATCGTGGATATATCCAGTACATGTGTATATTTAACCTATTATTTGATGAATATATATAATTTCACATAAGTTTAAAACTTTAAACATTTATCAAATGTATGTTTTGGATAACATGTATATCAAATGATACTATACATACAAGTAAGTTAAACACAACATTAATGTATTTATACTTGAAGAGTTCGCTTTATGACCTTCTCCGATATTATCATAATGCTATGTTAAGTAATCACTATTTATGTATGTTCACTGTTCGTTGTCTTGTATTATGCTATTATCATGTTATCATGGGCTTATAAGCCTTATATAATTAAAATAAGGCCATGTCTATATGAATGAATGAATTATTTATAAAAAGAAAGGACGCGAGTATAGAAACTGTTTATGTCTGAAACCAGGGGAGTTATTAAATATTTATCAGACTAATTTAAAACATCTAAGCATCTATTCGTACAATAATAATCTACAAAAATACTCAAAATCAAGATATTTACACATTTTAATTCGTAAAAAGAAAAATAACATACTTGCAATGTAAGAAATTCCAATTAAATCTGCTGGGAAGAAAACTGTCTATGAATTTAAGGTTAGCAAAAAAAGGTATTAAACCGTTAAGTTACATCCATGAAGATATTGTTTGTTGTGTGAATTAGATATGGAAATCTCGGTATCTGAGAATTTAGTCGGAGTCGTAATGATAATATATATTATACAGAGACTATTGTACAAACACTACAGTTATTTTCCTTTGGTTGCCCACACTACGGAAGTAGTTACACGAGAAATTGTGCCTATGTTTGTTGCTGAATATTTATGAAATTTTGAAAAGCATAATTGTACAGAGGAGATATGAAATGATTGATAAATGTGAATTTTGAATCAATTGAAAGTAAGCAAATGCACAATGTTCATTTTGACAGAGGTGGTTTGCCTGTTTATGGCCGTCATGACAGAAATCTTCAAACACAGTTCATAAAAGTGAAAATTTAAAAAAGGAGCCGGTCAACCCCTCATTTAAAGCACACAAATTTTTTCCATCGGTTAATTTTACAAAATTCAGGTAAATGCTTTTTGTTTAAATATCTAGAAAAGTGCAATTTCAATTGGAATCTATATAGAACATAAAGTAAAACTAACTGTAGTCTTGGGCCTGATATTTATCGAATATAATGAAATTATATATGAAAACTTTAAGGTTCTTTAACTGCCAGGATAAGGTAAAGATCTTAATATCGGACGCGTTGTGATGTAATAGTGCACAGTGTTGAGATTAGATGCGCAGTTATATAACTATGACGGTCATTCTTGTGATTAAACATTCCACGATCTTTGTTAATAAAGGAAGATCTACGAATGAAGATCAAAGTTGAATGCGTTATTGTAATGCTCAGATTCAGATGCGCATTAACGTGAGTTGTACTAAAACGTTAAAATAACTGATACCCTTGCCTATAAAAAGAGAATGGCTAAAGTATAAAAGATTACTTTTGATATCAATCACATTATTTGCTCATTATCATGTGACATACTTATAATATTTTACGGTGACTTAAAACACGGCTTTATTTACATTGGTATAGGTGTGTCTTGTTAAATTTATATTATTACTTATAAATATTTTTGAAAGGTTATATGTCCCTGTATAAAAAGTATTTTGCATATATAATATTGCAACCAACAATTTATATATAGAGGATATTTGTTTGTTTGTGTGTAAGATGAAATTTTATTTCATCGAGTGAGCTTTAAAAAAAGTATTCACGCGAGTGGCGTAGCACAAGTGAGAATACTGTTTTTAAAGTTCACGAGATTAAATAAAATTACATCTTACACAACAAACAAACAAATTTTCTTTTTATTTTATGCTTAAAAACAAGTTAAAACGAAATTACCTTGATATTAACTTTAATATTGAAATCTGTTTTTCCCAATGGTAGCCTCTGTATTTGTCGAATTTCTCATAAAATACAAGAAGTCTTGGGCTGAAAAATAAGTTCGCTTATCAACGTTAAATGGCAATGATATCATTCATTTTATTCAAATAATATAAAAGATCGTTTGTTTTAATAATAAAAACAAACAATTCTCGTAAGAAAAAATGTCCAACCATCCATCCATATTACTGTTACTTACGGCGAATTTATATAAGAATTGGATCTGTGAAATGTAAGCGGCAGCCATTTTAAAAAGTTATTTATTTCATAGGAGGAAAAATAATTGCGTTTAATTCAGAGGGATATCATATGGATTTGTTAGTCATACATCTTTTAAAAGAAAGAAAACTTTTTTGAGGATTGTAACAGACAATTAATAATTGTTAACAGATGTGTAAACATTAAAAAAACGACGAGGAAATTGGCACATATGGACTTTTTCAAAGGCTGCCTTACAAACCTACGAACGCTGGGTTATTTACTTATTTTCGGGCTGATGTCTGTCATTGCTTTTCAAGTTATTAGGCAGTTATTGCTCGTAGGATACTTAAATACCAAGACCAGTTCTTCATATGGAAGGAATTGTATTTTTCAGACTGTAAAAATGAAACAAAAATTTATAGACATTATTTGGTGATTGGTAATTTGAATGAATTTTTCTTCTTTTTATTACTTTTGAAATTTCAGTTATTTATCAATTTCAGCTTTGCTTTTCTCTTTACAGCCCTGACAATGTCAGAATTGTCAACAATTATTAAAACTGAGGTACGGCATGGGGAAAATCTTAAAAAAAGTATCATCTTTGAAAAGTGTGCAATTATATTTTGATAATTTTCACTGTGAAAATCACCCGAGGCAGTTATAGAGGAAATAATATTTACTAGCAAAACGACGAAATATATCCAGATATCATCCTAACATGTAATTGCAGGCCAAATTATTATAACTCCATAAATATTGAGCCAAAAAAATTTCTGCGTGGCTCGAAAGTTACAATTTGGAATAACAATTTGTCTTAAACTAAGGTTAAACAACACTAATTTATCATGACTAAGAGACTCTTATCAAGTTGTCTTTAAAATTGTTTGTTTGTTGTTTTTATATCGCCGACATATGGGTCTATTTTCTTTAAAGAACAGCACCATGTTTCGCTGTGTGCTTTGGCTACCAGGCTCTTTTACCGGTACATGCGATTGGCCAATTTGACGACTGGGAGCGTTTTCATTGATCGAGGATAACGTTCTGGGAATATACACAGGTAATGACGTACATCTCCCGCGGAAAAAGCTTTATCTGAAATCGTAGTGGCTTGAAATCACGAGACACCCTAGTTGCGGCTCAGGTGCTTGAAAAAGCATAACAAAAGTACATGCAAAGGAGACCCAACAGCCTTTCTCTTTTGGACAATTTTTGTAAAATTAACATCAGAAATTCCTTTTACATGTTTTAGACATTTCGGCATTGATAACTTAGAAAATTTATCAATTTATCTTAAACACATACATAGATATATACTTCATAAGACGATGGACAGCAACAAAGAATTGTAATTATATACGTACTTTATTTAACAATAGAAGAACATAAGTTTTGAACTCATAAACATTTTCAAGAAGTTAACGAACTTTTACTTTACGTAATTTCAAGTGATTCATCAATGTTAATATTATTTGTTCTGTAATAATTTCAGTGTATATTTGAATTATTTATTATAAATAAGTTCTTAGTTAAGTTTAGCCAGAAGTTCAGTTTTTCTGTCTTAGCCAACCCAGGGTTTGATTTCGAGTCTTACGCACGGTCAAGCGTACAATATAACATGTCAGGAATATTTATAACGATACTATGATACTATTTATAACTGCTGTCATTTTTGAAGAAATCTAATGTATTTTTCTAAACACAAAGTCAGTTTGTCGTATTATATTTTTGTTAAAAATATTCCGGACATGCTATATGACAGTTTATAAACGAGTGTTTGCAATACATGTATAACCATTTAAATAGGGCCATATAACCTGTCATAAATCATATAATGTCATAAAACTTATAATATAGATGTCATGATAATCTAATGTCAAGCGACGTAACAAACATGCATGCATAAAATTAACAATTTTCTTGGAATAATGAGTTTATTCTCTTTGACTATATGTGCGCATGCGCAGTTTGCAATTATCATAAGTGGCGTACTTATGATAAAGCTTGAACGAAGATAACAATATACAACAATATGAATTATTAAAAAAACGCCAAAAAATAAATATAAATAAATATAAATAAATTAATAATAAAATAAATAAATAAATAAATGTGTCCACATTAAGTAAAAAGTAAAAAAACTTACCGACGGCTGATAGATTTCAACTGTTTCTTTCTTCATTAGGTATGAATAGCCCGGTTCGAATTGTTGGTCACTACCCCAGGCCCACGTCAATCCCTCACAAGACCCATTGATGTCATCAATTTTCACAGCGAAGTAATCGTTATCATCGTATGCTTGTGCGCATGCTTTTCTTCTTGGTCCCCCATTTGCAAAGGAAATAATAGAATAATTTACAAATCTCATATCTGAAAAAGTAAACCTTAAAATGTATACAACAGACATGAAAACGACGAATGCGTACTTCATTTTTTTATCAAACAGATCTACTGTTTACAACATCACAAAATAATCTACAAAACAATTAATCACGCAGTTTTATGCAGAAATAATTAAAGTTTGAATTGGCAAATATTGACATACAATTAATATAAAAGACCCAGCACGACCAATATCAATGATTGAGTTTATTCTGCTAAAACATTTTATATTATAACTTTATAAGCTCCAATTTTATATAGCTTATACGTACATCTAAGACAGTTTAAAATCGAGAAGTTCACAAGCAAGAGTAGAATGCAATTAAGGATAATTCAGGGACAAGTTGTAATATGATAAGCAAATATCCATGTTCCATCGAACACGAGTACTCAGATGTTAAACATATATAGCACCGTTTCCAATATATGTTTTACAGCAATGTACAAGTCCAATACGATCAGTATGTTACGCTTACTCAACAATGTATTATAAACTGTTAATTTCAAAAAATCAATCAATGCTAAACCTTTGGACTAAAAACATGAAAATAAAAAGTGGAAAGATAACAAACAATATGTGTTAGATATACTAGTATTATATTTGGACTCGGAAAATGCAATCGAGGCTAAATTTACAAATTGGGTCAAAAATGATTCATATTGAATCATCCTGTGGTTCAAATGCTTTAGGCTCATTGGCTACTTTTTATAAGATAAGAAGTAAATTCCGATATCCTGATTCAAGCAAATTGTTTTGATAACTGTACAACATACAATAAATGCATAAAATGGTTTATCTGTTGCGAGAATGTCATAATGTAATATTTCCGCTAAAAAAACTGGCATCTTGTACAAATTCACTGCACGACAGACATTACGTCAAACTGAAATCACGTGATAAATTTCTACTGTTCAAATGAAATCACGTGATATATCAACATGTACTCGTACTGTAACACGGACAACACGAGATATATCTACTGAAAATACGTGGTATACATGTGTCTACTGTAAGACAGACAGCACTTGATAGTTTTTCTGTACTACAGACATCACGTGATTTATCTACTGTCAATCTGACATGACGTCATTTTATCTACTTTTACGACTTATGTATCTGCTCTACCACTCATTTATGGTAAAACGTGTTGACCGTCAAAAAACATATTTTAAGAAAAAATAAAGAAAAAACAATTGTAACGAAATATAAGTACATGCATTGTATATAAATAATCAACTTAATATGTGATATGTATACGATTTCATTTTAATGACACCACTCGCAAACAAATAAGTTAGTTATGTCGACCTTTGAAAATACGTCATTTAACATGAATTTAATCCACGTTATCGATTTTCTGAATTTTTAATTATTTGTATTCAATTTAATTAAAAGAGGGTTATAATTAAATCATTACTTTATAAAAACGTAATAAAACATGTGTAAACCATCTATAAAATAATTGATAAATCATCATTAAGTAATGCCTTTTTATAAATATTTGGAATTGTGTGTAAACACTTCAATTGTCAAACTTTCTTTTGTATAATGCAGGTAAAATCTAATTACAATTACAAATGTAAGTATTTGAGAAATATTTTAATTATTGGGCGTGTAAACTTTATCATTTAAAACAGTTGTTACTTCTACTTCAGACAAAATAAGCAAATAAGATTTTACCAAAAATCGTTATGCTTGACAAATACAACAAAATGTTTCAACATCTGTTTTATAAATTATTTTTCTCGTATTTAATGTTTAACACCTTTGTTGATATATTTTTTCAATATTGACTATATATAGAAAAAGATAAATGCTTTATCAAAGCCGACCGGTTATCTCAATATGTGGAATTTGAAATAAGGTGACCCAAGTTCGATTCCTGAACCCTGCAGGTCACTCCGTTGTTATTGATCATGAAATCTTTCTACGGTCATTTGCACTGTACCTCTGTCCTAGCATGTACAGAACTAATCAGATCCTTGCGAAAGTGAAAGCAACTTTTAATGGTAAACTGCTTAACGACCGGCTCAGGAACGATGCGGTGGCTGAACTGTGCTCTGTTAAATTCATTGTGGCTTACTGCCGTGATCCTGAGTGAAAACTTCCAACAGTAGCACCAATCAACTCTTTCGTGGGAAATGCTAACACTGCCAATCACTCCTGTAAAGCCAGTACAGTGTGTACATCGGTGCTGTATTTCAACACGATATTTTGATGTTTGACCGATTTTTATGTTTATACCATAAATAATTCTTTTTGTAGTATTAAATATCATATTTGAAAACAAACAAAGTATCCATGGTTATCGCATGACCGCCACAACTTTTCTTTGAAGATGGGCGTTTTTTAAGTAATAGTTGCTGGTATCAGCGCATGGGGCGACAACAAGGGTCAATCGTAAGAAATTATTCGAGACGGAACGTCTTGATGAATTTTCATGATTGACCCTTTTGTCGCCCCATGCGCGGATAGTCCGTAACTGTTTTATCGTATGACCATCACGACTTTTTTCTTGGAGATTTACGCTCTTCGTAATATTTGCTTTATTTTAACATATAAATATTTTAAGAAATGCTCATAGAAATATACCCATTAGATGCCGTTGAAGGAACTGGACATAAATAACCATTTGACGAGGTAAGTTGATGCATTTTTTCTGAATGTGAAACATTAATCATCTTTCCAGCTCATTTTCAAAATATAATCTAGGAAATATTGTTGATAAGAGTCCCGTTCTATATTTCAGAGGTATATCTTGTACGCGTGTTTTTTAAAACTAACGACAACTAATAGTTATAGTACATGAAACGAGTTAGTTACGAGGAAAAGGGGTGTTTCTGCTAAAAAAATGGCGAGGCCGCAAGTCAGAGAATTTTTTTTTTGCAAAAACATCCCGAAATGTCGCCCCAGTCAATGTTATACCCCCGTAACTAACGAGTTTTATATACTATAACTGTTTTCTCGCAATGACGTGACATAATGTTTTCTTTTTTGTAATAGAAACAAACAAATAAATAAATAAATAAATAAATCGTTAGCTACATTACAGTTACTTATGATAAGGCAGTTTTTTCAAGTTTTTTCGCTACCGCAAAAAATATACAAAAGACATCCAATACAATGTTAGAGGCGGATTGTAAAAGATTGATTCAAGATTAAAGGGCTTTTTTCAGTGGAAATAATTCATTCAGCGGATGTACCTATTGATTAAATGAGAGTAAATTTCATTTCATTAATTATCTTTGTTTATATTTTTCACTGTATTTATATATTTATTTTATTTTATTGATTCAATTTTTTTTATTTTATTTTATTTTTACCACTGGGAATGGTCGTTACCACTGTCCCATTGGAGCCTCTATGAAACAAACTGCATTGATATATACAAGGTGCGAAAAAAAAATCAACCGATATATAACAGTCGAGTTTTTTTCCTATATGAATCAATGAAAAACTGTACTGCTATAATTATATCAATACAGTTTTCAAATGATCATTGAAGTATACTGAGTATAATGGGTTAGTAAGAACAAAGGAACAGTTCCAAACCATGTGATAATGTAATGATTATTTCTTAACACTACTTCCATGCTAGAATATTATGTTCATACGTGTAGTGATTTTCTGAGTGGCTTACTGGTCAGAATCTCCTGTAAAACGAAGGCATTGTTTAAAACAAAAAAATGAATAATTTGATCATTGTTTCAGATTTGTCCTGGAGGTCAGGATGCAGAAAACGGCGATTACTTTCCACTGGAGTCAACATTATTTATTATAACTGCATTTTCAAGTTTTGAGAAAAAAAAGAGATCGAGATGATATGTAAATATTAAAAAAAAAAGTTCTGTCAACTGTGTTATGTTTTGTTTTGCTCTTTTTCAGGTAAACTCACTTTACAATTTGAAATAAAATAATAAACTGGGCATGCGCGAGAAAGTGTACTGATACCTCATTTAGAGCACCCAAAGCGTACTGATACCTCATTTAGAGCACCCCAAAGTTTTCCAATACTGAAATTTAGAGAACGCCGATCTTCAAAAGAAAGTCGTGGCGGTCATGCGATAAATTTCAATATTGGAAAAAATTGGGGTGCTCTAAATGAAGTATCAGTACGCTTTGCGGTGCTCTTAATAAAGTAACGGTACACTTTCTCACGCATGTCCAGTTTATTATTTTATTTCAAATAAAAAAATGAGTATACCTGAAAAAGAATAAAACAAAAGATAAAACAGTTAAAAGAACTCCTTTTTATTAACAAATTTACAAATCTTGTCTATCAGTGTTTTTTCTTTTTCTCTTCAAAACTTGAAAATGCACATATTATAAACGTGTTGACCTCCTCCGGGCAAAGGTCCGGGCTTAAAAGCGGTCTATTGGTTGTCTTTGGGTTCATTATCACTTGCGTCATGTGGAAGCGATTCTGTTGATTGTTTATTCAACGTTTCGCTTTTTACCACGACTTGCTCTGTTGATTTCCATTCCGGCGGATTTAGTTTATTGAACATTTCTGGCAGCGAAGGAGCGGATGCACTGAATGGGTGTTTTTCTATGTGTATTTCTAAAAAATATTATTTGTTTAAATCATGCGATATTACGAGAGAGCGACAGTCGTAAATCTCATGCGATAAAACAGTTACCGGCTGGTATCAGCGTAAGGGCGTTTTTATCAATATCTGAAACACTTACAGAAAGTGTGCCCATTCCTCTTAATGACGGACAATTTCATACTAACAATGCAGTTGTTTATGTGGTTTCCTAGCAAGAAGTTCTAGTAAAGTTGTTCTAATGGTTCTGCTCAATTAAACATCTGGGCCATGAGGGCTAAAGTAGATTTTTGAAATGAAATCTTTAAAAATCTTCTCTTAAAGAGATATTTTGTGTGTAGCATCATCTAATGAAACTCTACAAAAATTGTTCAAATTATAGCCATGGGGTCAAAATTGGCCCCGCCCCGCGTGTCTTTGATTTTCATAATAAACATATAGTTAAAACTTCCAAAAAAAACCCTTCTGTATGTACAAGGCCTAGAGCTTAGATATTTTGTGTGTCCCATCATCTAATGAAACACTACAAAAATTGTTCAAATAATAAACTGTGAAAACAATAAATTCTCTAAATCTACATAAGCTAAAGCTTACTTTTCATAGCATCCAGTGACTTCATAGCAGTCATTTACTTTATAGATCTGAAAAATTTCAAAGCAACCAGTGACTTTCATTGCAAACATATCTTATCTACCATTGAATTTCATAGAAGAAACTGACTTCCAAGGAAACCATTTATTTTGTACAGTAATTAACCAGTGAATTCTTATGTAACTGTTGCTTTCCCTTAGCAAAAAGCAAGCAACTTGTAATGCTTTTACATGTGCAATATTTCAGATACAAATATGAACTTTGTGATATCCGTTCAAGATTTAGATTTTATATCTGCTTTGGTTATAGTTTTCAGTATCACTTGTTCATTGTATCTAACTAAATGTGGCGGACTGTTAATGGTTTTAGGTCACGGTGATTTTTTTTTAGGATTTAATATATTTTTTGAGTGTTTTATTAATATTGGATAATATATATTGGATAATATACCATCAATTATCAAATAATGGATATATGAAATCAATCATTGAGTCAATTATTGAATGATTCTCGAGAAATGGAAAACGAATGCATATTTTGGTCGGCGGGAAATACACAATGGCTCACGACGGAGGGCGGTAGTTTTGAAAATACAACAAAGAGAAAAAGACAGGGGTCAACTGTTGAGTTTGATTCATAAAAAGGAATAGGCACGGATGATAAACTAAATGTGCTTTTTGAAAAGTTGGAAAGTTTTGATATTACGCGAACACAGGTAAACGTTCTTCAGACTCAGATGAATAAAGTTTATAATGTAGTTTCAGATGTGAACCAATATGACAAGTAAATTCTAACGCTGACATATAAAATACTTGATCTAGAAACTAAAAATAAAAACAGGAATTTACTTATATAAGGATATGAAGAACACAAAATGGATGTTTATGACAGTGTCAACGATTTAATTTACGATCAACTTAATCTGAGTGATTATTATATCGACAATGCAGAACGTTTAGGTCAGTTGAAAAGCAATTTCCGAGGTCAGAAGTCATCTAAGAAGACAATATTGGTATCTTTTCGTTACGCTCATGAAGTTAGTTCAATAATGGCAAATGCACGAAACCTTGCTGGAACCAGTTATTGCACTGATATATTTATCCATATGAGATTCAGACTGCCTGTGATAGGCTTTGCATATTCTGATATAAATTAGAAGATGAATTTCATTTCATTTTTGAGTGTTACCTGTATGTCCAAACTAGAGATAAATATATAAAAAGATACTCCAGAGTTCGGCCAAGCATGCTTGAAACGATAGAATTGTTTTCGTCAGAAAATATCAACGTAATAAGAAATTTATCTGTACGAGTACTTGTATATATATTTGAGATAAGAAGGTGTAGATATAATATTTAGATAGGATATTGTGTTACATTCTTTGATAATTTTATTTACTGTGCATGGTTGTACTGCAGCGTATAAAAAGAAAAATATACATATTCATATTTTCAATCCAACACGCTGGCAGAAACACAACTAATAAGTATGTTTTAAACTTTATCAATAGTATATCATTTAATTGTTGATTTTATCATGGCTTTAATTAAAGTCATCGTTGTATATATGACGTCAAATGGCGTATAAATATTGCTCTTCAAGTAAAATAAAAAAGCACGCAGCACGACCATGTATTTGTAAATAGAAAAACTGCCATGTATTTGTAAATAGAAAATAGTAATAAGTGTATTAGAAGTAATATATAATTTTGTATTGTGATATTTATGAAAGAATAAAGCTTCTTCTTCTTCTTCTTCTTCTTCTCCTCCTCCATCTTCTTGTGATGGAGTGTATTAATATTTAGGTGAGCGATATTAGGGCCCTCATGGCCATCTTGTAATGTTTACTTTTTGTGTATACTTTTGTGTGGTTTCGGTTGTTACAATGTTCATAATTTTGATTTTATGTCACATTTTCTTATTACCCATGCCAGTATTAAATAAATCTAAATCTTGTTGTTGTTGTTCTTGTTCTTGTTGTTGTTACTTTTTGGGATAGAACTGGTAAATTCGACATGTATGTTCAGTCGTAATTTATTAATAAGTAAACAATTTGAAATTGTGTAGCCAAGATTTTATCAATACATTTTTAATTCTTTCAACTGATACAAGGTACTAGTAATTGTAATTGTTTTTTTTATCTTTAATAATTGTCATTATTAATAACAGCCAATACCTTGAAGGCAAATGTGTCCACACCTCCATTTTAACGGGGAAAATAACACATAGAGTTACTTGAAAACAAGGTGTTCAGTTAGGATTGAAGCATTTGTATGGCATTATAATGGGAAAAATATTAACAATTTTTGTGCTGTGTACGCTACTGTACTTGCAAAGTTTCGTTGATTCTTCAAATTTGGACGGCTGTAAGTTTTCATTTTTGCTGTATTGATATTTTATTATTTCATTCCATTATTTGGTATTAAATTTAAGTCATTATGTACCTAGTATCTAATTAAAGAAATAAAATAATCTAATTTAAGGTTTTCTTTGGGGAATTTCCTTTGCAAAATTAGTGTTTTTTTTTAATATTGTCCACATTTTTTAGAAATTTAATTTTTAAAATTATTTTTTTACTTTCTCATCATTTTAAAATTTTAAAACCTTTTAATAACTTAAAATTGTTTTTCTTTTTTTCCCTTTCCCTTTTTTCCAAGTTTTTTAGTAAAATAGAGCATTTTAGAATTTAAGGGTTTACGGACGTTTTCCTGAAAATTTAAAATGTGGGCCCTTGGAAATAGGGAAAAAATTTGTTTCCCTTTGAAATTGGCCCCGCGATGACAAACGCAAAGCATTCTTAGGAAGAAATTTTTAAAAACTTTAAAAATTCTTCCTATTTGGAGTTTCAGGAACTTTGATAAAGCTGTAAGTAAATATATTTACCTTTGTTATCTTGATAATCAACAAGATCATTTTATGTTACGGTCTTAATATAATCAAATAAAATAACTATCTGAAAGCATTTGGAAATCCAAGTTTTTGAGAAATAATACTTTCTTTCCTATGACTAGATATAAAATGCTTATGTGTTTGTATTATGTATATGTGTGTTTTAACCTGAATAAATATCTACATCTATCCTACAAATTTTTCTTAAGTTAGGTTTTTTTAATAAAATTCCATTAAATTAATAACTCGTTTATTTTATATAATTTTTATTTTTTAATAATTTTTTTACTATTAATATTTTTAATTATTTTTAAATCATAAATCTCACATCTCATCTCATTTTTTTTAAATTTTATTATTATTTTTTTATATTATTTTAAAATTGGGGCCCCCGGGGGGCGGGAAACCCGAATAAAAAAACTTCAAATTTGTCTTGAATAAAAAGAATTCCCAATTAAAAATATAATTCGGTCTTTAAAAATTTAATTTATGAAAAGTTATGCCCCTGTTAAATCGTTTTAAAAAGAAATTTCCCAAAAAATGATTTCTAAACGAGAATACATAAAATTATTTACAACCTATTTAATTGTATTTATTTTAAAAAATTTTCCCTCAAGCTCGCCCACGGAAAAGAGTCTTTAAATACATTTTTTGCCTGCTTTTTTATATTTTGGAAAATTTTCACGGGGAATCTGTCCCAGAAAGGGGCTGCAAAAAGCCCCTATGTTTGTTCTTTTTACACCGGAATTTTTTTGAAAGTTTAAGGGAAAATTTCGTGAAAAGGGTTATTTGTTTATTTGAAATTGGTAAAAACCAAACAATTTTTTTAAAACCGATACAAAAATGAAATTTTTATGCTTTAAATTTTAGAACTTTGCCGTTTTAAAATACAGGACCTTCTGATCTAAATGAATTCAAAAACATCCTCGATACAAACCCAAAAATTTTAAATTTTTTTTTTCCCCAAAACATAAACAAAAAACGTTAACCGACATATATCTTTGTTCAATTGCCAAATGAAAATTTTTAATTTAAAATCTAAAATTAAAAAGGAAAAACATTTAATTTTAAAAAATTTTTATAATTTCATTTAAAATTGGGGATCATTGTCTAAATTTTTTTCCTTTTTTTAAATTATTAAATAAAACATATTTTTTTACCTAATGTTTTTTCTTAACACCTTTTCCCCAAACAAAAAGAAATTTAAAATCCATAAATTTTAAAAAAAATAAATCCCCGGCCGTGTGTTCAGACCCCGCAGGGGCAAGCCTTTTTTCCTTTAGGAAGAAACTTTTAAAACTCATTGTTTTAGTACTGGTTTTGGGTTTCCCGAAACGGATCCCGGAGTTATAAAATGCTTTTAGTTCTAAACCCAAAGAAACTAAAAATTTAATTTTCTATAAACTCAAACAAGCATTTTCCCCAAAAAAAATATCCCCAAAAAAAAAATCACAGAACTAAATGCATCAATTTTTGTTTTGTTTCATTGTTTATAGCATTCTTTATCAGTTGTAATGTATAATTTTTTAACATTTATATTTCCCCTACCTAAAACAGTTTTTAAAAAAAGTTTTTTGCTAAGGTATAAGGTTATCTTTTACGGGGTTTTTAATAACAAATAAACAGGGTGAAAACTTTAAAAATCAGAAAGTTTTAATTCTATTTAATTTTACTTTTTAAATTTAACCCCTCCAATTTTCAAAAACGTTTCGTTTTTTTAGGGTTTTAAAATTTATTTTAAATGTCTTCGGCATTGTACTGCATTTTTAATACACCAATAATTTTAATTTAAAAAAAATGTCTTAATTTTTGGAAATTTAAAAAAACAAAAAATAGCATCAAATATTTAATTTTTTTAAATATGTAAAAATATGACAGCTAAAAATTTTATAATGTTTAAAAAATTCTTAGATGCAATTTAGAAATTTTTTGATTTTTTTTTTATAAATTTTTATTTTTAAAAGATTTTTTTTAAGCTGTCATTTAAATAATTCAAACAAAAACACTCAAAAGGGAGAAAAAATCGGGGTGATTAAAAAATTAAATTTTTAAGAAATATTCTTTTACACGGGAAATTCAACCATTTTTAGCAAACTTCACCTTGGGAAAAATGCATTTTTTTAAATTAAACCCTTTTTCAAATAATAACTACACATTTTAATTTTGTTTTGAAAAACCCCTGTCAAAAAAAAGAGGATTTAAAAAAGTTTTTTAAATTTCAGTTTTGGGAGGGTTTACTAACAGGAAAGGGGAAAAGGTGATTTCAAACCTATGGCGGAAAATTTTTCCGGAGGGTCCGGTTAAAAAAGGCCCAAGGTAAAAAATGGTTTTGAACAAAATTTCTTAAAACTTTAAAACCTTTTTAAAATTTTTTTAACCGAAATGGAAAACAGGAAAGTTTAGTTTTAATCATGCTTGGGGTAAAATTTAAAGTAAATTACAATAAATTAAAAATCCTTGTAAATTGACCAGTAAAGCCGTTTTTTTTTTTAACCCAAAAACATTCCCCGAATTTCTTTCAAACTTCATGTTTTAAACCCCCCCAGTTTTTTTTTGGTATTTTAACCCAAACATAATAAAATCAGTTGAAAAAATTTTAAAAACTTCCTGCGGATTTTTGTCTTTTTTTGAAGCACACACCCTTTTTCCCGGGCCACCGTGAATTTAAAGTGCCGAAATTATTTTCGTTTTGCCCATCTCTCAAATTTTTACAAAAGTAAGTTGTTTTTTTATAAAAGGCCCCCAAACAAAAAAACAAATAGTTTTATAAGGATTTTATTTGATTAAACTTTTTTTACAATTTCGTTTTAAAAAATTTAGAAAAAAAATGATGTTAAAAAAAATTTCCCCATTAAAATTTCGAAGTTCTATTGAAAGGATTTTTGGTGGATTTCAAAATCTTTTTTACTTACTTATAAAATTTTGGAATAAATTTTGTTTTAACGGGTTTTTATTTTTTTTTACATTTTTAAGTTGAATGTTAAAAATTTAATTTGGAAAAAAAAAAAATTGGAAAAAGTTTCAAAATTGAAAAATTTTATGCTTGGGTCTTAAAAGTTTTTTAGCGTAAGAGGAAATGAATTTAGGCCAAATGCAATGTTAAAGGAAACCCCAAGGAAAATTTCCTTTTAAAACCTAAATTTAACGGTATTGAAAAGAGGGGGGGCATATTTTATTTTACGTTTGGGTTTAAAAACATTATTAAAATTTTTCGGGGAATTTTAAATTCTTTTCTTTTGTACTCGGGTTTTTAATTAATCTAAAGGGGGAAAATTTGTCTGTCTTTCTTCCCTTTTGGACCCCGTTTCTCATTAAATAAAAATAAACAATATTTTTTTTTTTATCTTTACGGTATAAGGCCCAAAAACCAACAAAACATTCCAGTAAGGCTTTTTTAAATTTTCTGTTTCAAAGTTTTGCTTAAAACGGGCCACGAATTTTTTTTCTTTTATTAAATTTTTTACCCTTTTGCAAAAAATTCCGTGGGTTAAATCACAAAAATTAAAAATAAAAATTTTTGAAATCATAAGGAAAAATACATGTCCCAAAAAAACAAATTGACGAACCGGGTTTTTCCCCAAAAGAAATAAATATTGTCATCATAAATTTTAACCTTTTCCAAAAAAAAAAATGGGCCTTTTCGGTCTTTTTTGTTCTTTTTTCATTCTGAATGAAATATTTTTTTAAAAAATTTTAAAAAGGTATCTTTTTTTAAGGGGGGAACTTTATTTTTAAACAAAAATTTGGGGAAGGGCCCTGGGGATAAAAACACGGGTCAGAGTTTTTTTAAACAATAAAATTTTTACCCGTAACTTTTACATCCCTTTTTCCGAATATAATGAATTTTCCTTTTTAATTTTTTAATTATAAACCCCATAAACCCAAAACCAAAAAAAACCTTTTGAAAATTTTCTTAAAATAAAATTTACCCTTGGGTTTTTTGGCCCCGGGGTTTCACTGGGGGGAAACCCGGGTTATTTGTATGGTGAAAGTTTGGGGGGGGGCGGGGGGGGAAAAAATTTCGCAAAAATTTTCTCAGCAAATATTACACAGCCTTTGTAAATTTTTATACAGATAACAATGGTTTCCCATACTGTGGGATTCCCCATTTCAGGTCTGGGGCCCCCTCATCTACTTCCCCCGTTTGCTGACCTTAGTTAAAATTTTTCCCCGGGATTTTAAAGGTCAGTTTGAAGGGGAAAATTTTTTTTTTAAATTTTTTTTCAGGGAAAATACTTAAACACAAACCCTTTTTATATTTTTATACAGCATCAACCATTGGCCATTAAAAATTTTGGGATTCGATTTAGGTCTTTTTCGATTATCTATTTCCTTTGGTTTTCTGCTAGTTAAAATTTTTTAGGCCCTTAATGGCCAAAAAGGAAAATTTTTCCCTAACAGGGGTTTTTTCAGCAACTACTTTTTCACAGCCTTTTAATTGGGAATTTCAGCATCAACAATGGGGCCCATTTTCCCAAAGGGATTTTTTTTTACGGTTATCTAATTTCCCGTTGTGACCGTTAAATTTTTACATTAATGGGCCCCAAAAGGAAAATTTTTGAACAGTTTTTAGCAACTATATTTACAGCCTTTTTTTTTATATTTGGGATTTGGGATCAACACATGGTCCCATACTGTGGGATTTTTGATTTCAGGGCTGTGGGCCCTCTAAATTCCTGTTTTGCCGGAAATAGTTTAAATTTTCACATTAATGGTCAATAGAAAGGGAAAAATTTGTAACAGTTTTTTTCAAAACAACTCTTATCAAGCCTTTTTATTTTTTGGTATTTCAGCATCAAAACCCTGGTCCCCTAAAGGGGGGTTCGATTTTTAGGGCTGTTTGCTTTTCTACTTTTATGTTTTTCCGGAAAATAGTTTAAATTTTTAACTTAATGGTCAATGGTAGAATTTTTTGTAAAAGTTTTTCAGGGAGCTACTTATCACGGGCCCCTTGATATTTTGGGCCAAAAAAACAGGGTACAACTAATTTGGGCCCTACTGGGGGGGATTCGATTTCAGGTTTTGTGCTTATCCACTAAACCCGTTTGCTTTTACCTAGGGTTTAAATTTTTTAAAATTTAAAAGTCATGGAAAAAATTTTTCGTAACCCGTTTTCCCCAGCAACTATTATCACAGCCTTTTGATATTTGGGATACACAATTTTTAAAATTGGGCCCATACCATGGGATTTAAATTTTAGGGCTGTCGTTTATTCCCCCTCCGGGGTGATTTTGCCGATGCGTTAAAATTTTTAATTTTTTTGGTCCCAAAGATAGGAAATTTTTCCAAAAAGGTTTCTTTTTGGCCCAAAATATTTTTTCACAGCCTTTTGATATTTGATATACAGCATTATTTTGTTCCCATTTTTCAGTTATTTGAATTTCCCGGTCTGTTTGCTTTCCCCCGCTGTTTTTCCGACTTTGTTAAATTTTTTTACATAAATTAAAAGATCAATAGGTTTGTGGAAATTTTCATAAAGTTTTGTGCAAATCTTTCCCCAGCTTCTTTATATGTGGGGTTCAACAGCTTGACTGTGGGCCCCTAAATTGGGGTTATTCATTTTTTGGGCTGAAAGCTCAATTTCTTTTTGGGTTTTCCAAAATTTAAATTAAAAATTTTTTAACATCCCCAATGGGGCAAAAACAGTGGTAGAAAATTTAAGTAACATCATAGCCTCATGATATTTTGTATACATATGCAACCCGGCCTTTTCTGTCTTTGACCCATTTTTTTAACATGTATAAAGACATCTGTGACATAAGTTTTAAATTAAAGAAAATTAAAGGCCACGTTACATCAATTTCTTATTTCTTTTTGATTGTTTGTTTTTCATAATTCATGTTAAGTAGAATCATGTTATATGTATAAGTCAAACACTGGTCATCTTTGTCACTGAATGAAAACAAAACAATTTTTACAGGATGCTTCACATCAGGAATGGGTAACGGATAACACTAAGGCCGGAGTACTAGATCCATTCGCTGTCCCTGAAGAGCTACGTGCATATTATGAGACATTAATAACAAAGTTTGCATTTCCGACACCTGATAACTTATTACATTTGACAAGGTAAAACTATTCAATCACTTGTTTATATATTGATAATTATAGTTCAGTAGGAACATTATTGTTGTGATGTCTGATTGCTACCCGCTTCATCACTTCCACTGATTTAAAATGACATTATGCCTATTCTCTAATTGTGAAGTTGAGCATAATTCACTAACCATGATATAATGCTGATTGACCAACAGGTGACATTGCAAACCGTTTGCAATTTAATATTAAGCTGCCTAAATTATAAAAAAACTGCCCGCCCTTTTTATAAATTGAACGTTACAGGTAAATTCTGATGGATATTTACAGAAATTTCGTTGAGCTACGAGTACGTAGGTTTTTGTTGTTACCGCGAAGTAAATTATAAAGCAAAAGGAATTATGATAAAATTTAAACTTATTTTGATTTGCAATAATAATTTTCACTCACTATATTCCCTCAAATGTGCATAATGTCACTTTAACTCGCCAGAGATAAAATATCGTCAATTTCTTAATGAATAGAGCACGATATTCTGTAATCTTTGCAACTTCGATTTTCCGTAACTCATCATATAATATCACTGGTAATATAAAAATCCACTTAACTATTGGACATGCTTTAAAACAGTATTACGTTATATAAGGATTCATTTCTTTACATTAAAACACAAGTAAAAATAATACTAAAAACAAAACTACAAACATCTAAGTATCGAACGATAAAAGTTGATCCGCTTATTTTTCGTTAGAATGTATATTTAAATGACAAAGCTATATGCCAAACAGTTAAATAACTATTTTTTTTTGTTGTTTTATTTCAGAATGCCAATGTCCCTGGGTTTAGATCGTAAGACTTTATAAACATGACCACGCTTAATATCTTTAAAAAAACTTGGTTACTTTTCTATTT